>NC_056737.1:797318974-797406474 GCF_019279795.1 Protopterus annectens
ATTATAATCTATAATCCAACTATTTTACCTTAAATAATACCATTCAAAATTTATTATAACGTTTTTCTTACGATTTTAAAGTACATGCTTTATTTCCAGAGATGAAATTTGAGTAACTGCAGTACCTGCTTTGAGGTCTGTGCTGGCAAAACTCACTACTGAGTCTAACAGTTGCTAGAGCTTATAACTGCTGTAAGAAAACAGTGAGTATATCTTATTAGTACACGAAAATGGAATCTGCATCATAACAAAATCTGCCAAAAACTTTAAAACAAATGTTTTGATCACATTCACAAAATGGATTTGGCAAAAGCTTTTGATTTCTTACCACATGAGAGAATGCATAAAGCAATGGTTAGGTATGGTTATAACCCATATTTAACATGGCAAATTGAGAACTGGTTAACAGGGCATATTCTATTTGTTGCCTTTGGGGGCTATATATCTGAGTCAGCACTTGTTCATTGTGATGTTCCACAGGGTTCATTGTTGGACCCAATGTTATTTAATCTGGTCTTTGCTAATATCCCAAAAATAAATGATGCTGGTTAAATAAATATGCAGACAACTGTAAGGTGGGATTTATAATTTCTAGTAAAATAGATTATGATGTAATTATCTTTCAGAAATGTGTAGTTGGGTACCTAAAATAGATATTAACTTTAGTACAGATAAATGCAAAGTCATGCTTTTTGGTAAACCATCAATCACAGTACCAATCAAATTGAAACATATGATTATAGGTGTAATGTCAGACAGGGGTGTAGCCAGGCATTTACAAATTATACATTCTGAAGCCATATTGCCCCCCTAAAAAAAGCATAGGTCATTCCAGTGCACTGAATTACACTGTTGAAACTATTCTACACCCCCATAAATGTATAGGTCATGAGCTGGTACATTATTTCTTTGGCCATATCAAACAGATAGTCTTGTGGTTATAGTACAGCAAATCTCCTTAGAACATCTGGAAAACTTCACTTACAACATAGTATTTTGACAAGCTTCTATGCCATATTATGGCAGCCAGTCCCAGATATGTCTATTCACACCAGTGCTGACATTTAGATCAAGCATTTATGCCACATTTCAGTAGCCAGTCCCAGAGGTCCAACCACACCAGTGCCAGTGTTCAGCACCAAGCTATCTGCTACATCATGGCAACTAGTCCCACAGATCCATTTACACAAATATATATCACTAACAAGCCTCTGTGCCACAACATGGATGGTTCACAAAGTAACATTCATTGTCTGCACTCAGGCAAGCTAGACAAGTGCATACAGAAAAGTCCGACCCTCTACCTATTGCCAGATTAACAACTTTAATGATCTAAGCTCACCAAAACATAGCTATATTAAAACTATATTAAAGCTCCCAAATTTCATTTGAAACCTTCCAGCCCCATGTAGCTTCAGTCTGTCACTTATGAGAATACATTTTATACCAGACTAAAAAAATACATAAACCAAGTTGTCACAATCAGCACCAAATATATTGGGAAAGTAAAAATAAATTGTCTTGGTGGAATTCAACATTAATATGCCATATAATAAAAGGAAAGACACTAAATATGGAGTATAAGAAATCAGACTCTATCTACATTAAAAACTCTTCTCAAAAAGCTCAGCAAAATTCTGAAAGTTACGATAAGGATGATTAAAATGGAAAATATACTAAAATTAGCATCCTTGGCCAAAGATAATTATGAACCTTATTTAACTGCCTCAGATGATCTAGAACTAACACTCAGCAAGGCCCTGAATTGATGCATAAATGTATTGCCTACCCTGACCCTAAAGATACTCTTAATGTACTTGGAACTAAATTTGTGCCAACTTCACACCAGAAACCTAAGCCATTGCTAGAGTGGGGCCAAAGGGGGGCTACCCCAAGTCCAGCACAAATGAAGACATTCCAATTGATCTCTGCAAGCCAATCATGCAATCACTTTGTTGTACAGCTGGGCAGGACAGCAGTAGTCAATGCGTCAGCTGTGGTTAAGATCACTGCCATGTAAATGCTTTGCTTGCACTTGTGTTTGTGTATACGTATGTGTGTGTTAGGAACTAAAGTATGAAGCAAGTATATTGCTTTGTCACGGTTTTGGAATAATGTTTCAGATGGGAGGGTGCAATGAAGGCCAGTGGTTTCTTAAAGCACCAGAAACAGTTATTGAAGTTCCACAGATTCCAGAATACCTTCCTCCTCCTAAGATCATTACGGAGCATGCCTTAACTGCACACCCCACAACTTAAATACTATCTCTATTCCTGTCTAGTTTATCAACAGTACCAGGCATGTCCTCACTAAAGCCCTCCTAAAACTATTCAGCTTAAACATAACCACACGGTATGCTCCTAAGTTACATAAAATGGCTATTGTTATGCTCCTCCATAAAGGGCCCCCACCTCAGATCCCAGAAACTATAGAATCATCAACCTAACAAATGCAGAATCTGCAAAGCCATGCAACAGATTACTTTATATCTGCTTTCATAAGTTCTAGTACAACAATATTAAAGCTCTAGACCTGAAACAATATGGGTTTGTCATGTCTGCTTAATTTAGCAATTTTTTGGAGAAAGTCATTGAAGCTATAGGCAACAGCCATACAGTTCATACAGTATACCAGCATCTTGCCAACACCTTTGACACTTTACCCTGTGCTGGAATTGTAAATAAGCTTAATTGCCTAAATGTATACTCTTATGTTGTAGGCAGATAATAAACTGACTGATAGAACCCATGGAAGTTAAGTAACAGATGTCACATCAGAAAACAAGGAGGTGGTTATAGACATTCCTCAGAGGTCAGTACTGGGAGCCCTTCTGTTGAGTATGTACTTGTTTGGTCTCCAAACCACTAACCGAGATATATGGCTAACTAAATTTGCCAATGATTGCAAGATGGGTGTTGCCATTCAGTCAGCAACTGATACCATGTTACTACAGCAAGGGGTAAACCATAAAAATCAATTGTGTGTTAGGAAAAGAGCTTAAGTTAAATACAAAGAAGCGTAGTTTTGTTACCTTTGATAAACAAAACTCTCTGTCCTTTGACTGACATGTAGCAACAGTAGTCAGGAAATTCTTCTGTCCAGTCCAATTAATATGTAAAATAATCTCATCCAAGTAAAAATAAGTTATCTTTCCTCTATACTCTTCCCTGATCAGATCAATTGCGGAATAGAATGGCCATTTTTATATGCATCTATACAAGCACATCTCACATCATACATCTAAAATGATTGTAGCCCAGAGCACCAAGAAAAGTAAACGTACTTTATTCAAAGCGTTTTCGCCACTGTTAAAAAACGGTAGCTTCCTCAGACAATTTAAAATAAAGCATGTTAGTGCTTTATAAAGGTTCAACACAACATCTAATGACATCATATCCTTTACAGGTGAGGCTTGTGTTCATGCTTAATTAAAAGAAACGCCAGGGTCCAACCATAAAAATGTGGTACCTGGCGTTATAAACTTTAAAAACAGCCTATACATGAACAAGGCCAAAATAAAATAAAACTAAGACCCTGTCTACTAAGTATAAACAAGTCTTATGACTATGTTGTAAGATTTACAGCATAAATAAACAATCAGAAAAATAATAAATAGTATAATAAATTAAGCCAAACCTACCTAAGTAGACAAATAATGACATGGTGTCGTTTAACCCATCATGTCAAAAGAAAGTATGTTAAAAATTTTTAAAGTATATTAAAATATATTAAAATTTTTAGACAATGACAAGATAAATAAATAAATTATTAATCATTACACCAAAAATCAATAAGAAACATGTTATATTTCAAGTAGCTTACAACCTTGCTATCAAGGTCTAAGGTAACTTTTATGTTTTAATATTACCGAAATATTACATGCTTCATTTAAGCCCGGTGGCGAGCGTTGAGTAACAATTGCCATTCCAACTCTTTTATTTCGAGGAGTAAAGGTTGGGGACCACCTCTTATTCCTAAGTGAATCATATCTATACCCATGAAGCAGAAACTATGCCCAGGATTATCAAAAACATGTTTAGATAGGGCATTATCAACTTTCTGCTTTTTTATGGCATAATCATGTTGGTAAACCCTGTCACGTAATCTACGGTCAGTTTTACCAACATAGTATGCCCTGCAGCAATTGCAAAAAGCAATATACACTACGGATCTAGTCTCACAGGAAATTCTATATTTAATAAAGTATTTTACATCTCCAATGGTAAAAGAATTCCCTGCCTTTATTAATCTACATTGGTTGCATGTGCCGCAACTGAAAGTGCCCGTTTGTCTAGATGTAGTGTTTTGTGTATCCCAAGTTTGTAGCAGATCCTTGAGGTTTTTACCCCTTTTATATATAAATAAAGGGTGTGTGCCCAAAGCCTCAAGTAAGGATGCATTATTTAAAATAAACTGCCAATTTTTTCTAATAATGGAACACACTAAACTAGCATGATTTCCATATGTAAGAATGAACTTAGCCACTTTATCGTTGAAATTTTGTAAGGGCTCGTCAATATTACTGGGGTGGGCACTATTTAATGAAACATCCAAAAGTGGGTCAGCCAAGTCAAGGATCTGTGGGGTGTTCAAGTTAACTCCCTCAAGAAGGGGTTTGTAAAACCCTGAAGCCCTTTTCATGGAAACTTCATCAATCAAACTATCAATCAATTCACACGGGTAACCCCTATTTAAAAACATATTCTTGAGGGTAAAACACTCCTCCTCAAAGGCCATAGGTGTATTACACATACGAGTGGCCCTGACCAGTTGCCCTTTGACAATCGATCTCTTTTGTTTCCATGGGTGACTGCTGGTGAAGTGTAGGAAAGCATTACAATAAGTGTGCTTCCTATAAATACTAGAGAAAATACCATTATTGGAAGGATCCTTTCTAAGTTTGACATCCAAATAATCAATTTCGCTGGTAGAAAATTTATGAGTGAATCTTAAGAAGGTGCAGGACTCATTCATCTCTTCAACCAACTTGGTTGCTATATCGTGGTCGCCTTGGATAAGGATGAACACATCATCCAAGAACCGGGTGTAGAATTTATTAACTTTTTTAAATGTGGGGTTCTTGAAGAGAACGTTCATTTCCCAATAGGCGACCACTAAGTTGGCTACACTGCCACCACAGGGTGAGCCCATGGCAATTCCCCTTTTCTGCAAGAAGTAGCAGTTATTAAAGATGAAGAAATTTGAGGATAGAATGATATCCAATAATAAGGTGACTACTTCAATTTCATCCCTCAAAGCGTTTAGATGTGTTAAAATAAGCTCAACCCATTCCAATGCTTCTTGATGTGGTATAGACGTGTATAAGTCAACCACATCGATTGTAAGGAAGTTATTGGAAGGTGAGTAAGGGACATCGTTTATAGCTTGAAGGAAAGACCAGGAATCCTTGCAGATTTGTGGTAATAGCTTCAGATATTTTCCAAGGATATGGTCAACAACTCTAGAGCAAGGGTGGGTGATAGAACTTCTCCCATCAATAAGGGCACGCATGGGTGGGTCCTCCAAATTCTTATGAATTTTGGGAATCCCAAACATGACAGGGATTTTTGGGAACGAAATGTTAATAAAATTGAACGTATCAATATTTATCCTACCCTCAATAAACAAATCCCTGAAGTACCCTTTGATTTTAGTGTATTGCCCTGATGTTTCATTTAGGGATGACGGTTCATAAGCAGGAGAATTCAAAACTTTAAACATCCTATCCTGATAGTCATCTTTGTCAAGAATGACTAAACCCCCACCCTTGTCCGGTTTCATTACCCTAATGGGTAAGTTCCTTAAGTTATTCAAACTTTTTCTTTGTTCTAGTGTAATGTTACTAGAGTTGTTGAACCATTGGATTTTCCCAACTAATTCTCTAAAGTCTAATTCACACACATACTCAAAGGTGTTCAAGATGGGATGCAGGGGTGGATTAAAACTACTAAGTAGTTTAAACGGTGCATTTTGTGTGTTAGGAAGGCCTTTGAACATTGCTTTAAGGTTAAGATTTCTCACAAAACACTTGAATTCAATCAGTAGTTTTGACAAGCATATTTTCTGATCAGGTACAAAGTTTAACCCATGAGCAAGTAATTCAATTAAATCTTGTTCAATTTCCAAACAGGAAAAATTATAAACAATGAAGTCACCTTTTTTGTTTTTTAAAATACTAGGTTTATCAGAGTGTATAAGTGGAAGTCCGAAATTAATGTCTACTTCGGCCTGTTCCGGTTGTTGTTCCTCTGATAATTCCTTCGCCCTAAAAAAGGTTTCTTTTGGTTGTTAGGCCGTTGTTCTTTATAATTAACACTGGCCTTAGTCCTATTACTTCTTCTAAGCTGATGGGTCGACGACCCCTCATCACCATCATCCTGGTCAATTTCTTGTTGATCAGCAGTCATGCTTGGAAAGTTAGTCCCAGGTTCATGATTTCCACTTCCCAAGTGTTCAGAAACATTAGTAGTCCCTTTTTCTTTTGTGAACAAGTTAGGGTAGGCTGCATCATTAGCGTAGGCTTGCCTATCCCTTATAAGTTTCTTGTTCTTGTTCACTTTTAATTTAACCAGTAAAGCATCAATACTTTCAAAGATTCTCTCATAATCGTACTTATATCTAGCAAAGTTGATGTCCAATTTAATGCTTTCATTGAGAGCATTAGTTTCAGCTAGTAGGATGTCAATATGTTTCCCATAGTGAGTCACCATCAAGTCCAGTAACTCCAGACCTTGTTTAATAAGCAAATGGGACAGGGCGTCAGAAAAAAACCCCGTCTTGAAATAATCTAGTAGGGGTGAACGAACTTCTCAACCCTTTTGGCACAACTTTTTCACAGATACATTGCTTGAAGTAAGATACTTCAAGCTGTAGTTTTTTTATCTTTAACATATTTGAATCAAGAAGTTTTAAATTACTTGAAAAGTTTTCATTATTGTTACCTGAAGAGTCTAGTCCTGAGGCCGACGAGCCGTGGTGGTTAGGCATTCCAAAAGCGAACGCCTCGGTGTTTTCAACCCATTCATGGAAAATAGGCACGCCAATAAGCCCAACAGGGATATTCCTCTTATCCACAAATCCAGTATGATTAATTAATCCCGTGCCATTGGGACCAGAAACGGAGCCACCTGTTTGCCCCAACCGTAACCGTATGGTTGGACCCTGGCGTTTCTTTTAATTAAGCATGAACACAAGCCTCACCTGTAAAGGATATGATGTCATTAGATGTTGTGTTGAACCTTTATAAAGCACTAACATGCTTTATTTTAAATTGTCTGAGGAAGCTACCGTTTTTTAACAGTGGCGAAAACGCTTTGAATAAAGTACGTTTACTTTTTCTTGGTGCTCTGGGCTACATTCCTTTTTTGTGTTTACTAGGTCGTTTATTTTCTTTGTTGTACTAGTTTGGCTCGTACGGAATGTCTAGCCCTGGAACACCAAATCTATTCGGGTCTGGGACCCTTGCTTCAGGAGCAATTGACGAAACTAATGACAATAACAATTTTGAGAGGCTAATGTCTTTTCTTACTCAGCGGTTAGACGCTATAACCGCTCGACTTGACAAGATTGAATCTACACCAGCAACTAGCGTAGGTTCTCGTGCCGGGAACGCTTCGACATCTGGGTCCACTGGTTCATTACCTCCGGGACAACCCCAGAGGACGCCTACACCTAATGAAGTTAACTTGGCGGATGCAGGTACCGGTGTCCGCAGTACTCCGTCGGGGTTAAATCAACCTGAACTGTTACGGTTGGGGCAAACAGGTGGCTCCGTTTCTGGTCCCAATGGCACGGGATTAATTAATCATACTGGATTTGTGGATAAGAGGAATATCCCTGTTGGGCTTATTGGCGTGCCTATTTTCCATGAATGGGTTGAAAACACCGAGGCGTTCGCTTTTGGAATGCCTAACCACCACGGCTCGTCGGCCTCAGGACTAGACTCTTCAGGTAACAATAATGAAAACTTTTCAAGTAATTTAAAACTTCTTGATTCAAATATGTTAAAGATAAAAAAACTACAGCTTGAAGTATCTTACTTCAAGCAATGTATCTGTGAAAAAGTTGTGCCAAAAGGGTTGAGAAGTTCGTTCACCCCTACTAGATTATTTCAAGACGGGGTTTTTTCTGATGCCCTGTCCCATTTGCTTAATAAACAAGGTCTGGAGTTACTGGACTTGATGGTGACTCACTATGGGAAACATATTGACATCCTACTAGCTGAAACTAATGCTCTCAATGAAAGCATTAAATTGGACATCAACTTTGCTAGATATAAGTACGATTATGAGAGAATCTTTGAAAGTATTGATGCTTTACTGGTTAAATTAAAAGTGAACAAGAACAAGAAACTTATAAGGGATAGGCAAGCCTACGCTAATGATGCAGCCTACCCTAACTTGTTCACAAAAGAAAAAGGGACTACTAATGTTTCTGAACACTTGGGAAGTGGAAATCATGAACCTGGGACTAACTTTCCAAGCATGACTGCTGATCAACAAGAAATTGACCAGGATGATGGTGATGAGGGGTCGTCGACCCATCAGCTTAGAAGAAGTAATAGGACTAAGGCCAGTGTTAATTATAAAGAACAATGGCCTAACAACCAAAAGAAACCTTTTTTAGGGCGAAGGAATTATCAGAGGAACAACAACCGGAACAGGCCGAAGTAGACATTAATTTCGGACTTCCACTTATACACTCTGATAAACCTAGTATTTTAAAAAACAAAAAAGGTGACTTCATTGTTTATAATTTTTCCTGTTTGGAAATTGAACAAGATTTAATTGAATTACTTGCTCATGGGTTAAACTTTGTACCTGATCAGAAAATATGCTTGTCAAAACTACTGATTGAATTCAAGTGTTTTGTGAGAAATCTTAACCTTAAAGCAATGTTCAAAGGCCTTCCTAACACACAAATGCTTAAACTACTTAGTAGTTTTAATCCACCCCTGCATCCCATCTTGAACACCTTTGAGTATGTGTGTGAATTAGACTTTAGAGAATTAGTTGGGAAAATCCAATGGTTCAACAACTCTAGTAACATTACACTAGAACAAAGAAAAAGTTTGAATAACTTAAGGAACTTACCCATTAGGGTAATGAAACCGGACAAGGGTGGGGGTTTAGTCATTCTTGACAAAGATGACTATCAGGATAGGATGTTTAAAGTTTTGAATTCTCCTGCTTATGAACCGTCATCCCTAAATGAAACATCAGGGCAATACACTAAAATCAAAGGGTACTTCAGGGATTTGTTTATTGAGGGTAGGATAAATATTGATACGTTCAATTTTATTAACATTTCGTTCCCAAAATCCCTGTCATGTTTGGGATTCCCAAAATTCATAAGAATTTGGAGGACCCACCCATGCGTGCCCTTATTGATGGGAGAAGTTCTATCACCCACCCTTGCTCTAGAGTTGTTGACCATATCCTTGGAAAATATCTGAAGCTATTACCACAAATCTGCAAGGATTCCTGGTCTTTCCTTCAAGCTATAAACGATGTCCCTTACTCACCTTCCAATAACTTCCTTACAATCGATGTGGTTGACTTATACACGTCTATACCACATCAAGAAGCATTGGAATGGGTTGAGCTTATTTTAACACATCTAAACGCTTTGAGGGATGAAATTGAAGTAGTCACCTTATTATTGGATATCATTCTATCCTCAAATTTCTTCATCTTTAATAACTGCTACTTCTTGCAGAAAAGGGGAATTGCCATGGGCTCACCCTGTGGTGGCAGTGTAGCCAACTTAGTGGTCGCCTATTGGGAAATGAACGTTCTCTTCAAGAACCCCACATTTAAAAAAGTTAATAAATTCTACACCCGGTTCTTGGATGATGTGTTCATCCTTATCCAAGGCGACCACGATATAGCAACCAAGTTGGTTGAAGAGATGAATGAGTCCTGCACCTTCTTAAGATTCACTCATAAATTTTCTACCAGCGAAATTGATTATTTGGATGTCAAACTTAGAAAGGATCCTTCCAATAATGGTATTTTCTCTAGTATTTATAGGAAGCACACTTATTGTAATGCTTTCCTACACTTCACCAGCAGTCACCCATGGAAACAAAAGAGATCGATTGTCAAAGGGCAATTGGTCAGGGCCACTCGTATGTGCAACACACCTATGGCCTTTGAGGAGGAGTGTTTTACCCTCAAGAATATGTTTTTAAATAGGGGTTACCCGTGTGAATTGATTGACAGTTTGATCGACGAAGTGTCCACAAAAAGGGCTTCAGGGTTTTATAAACCCCTTCTTGAGGGAGGTAACTTGAACACCCCACAGACCCTTGACTTGGCTGACCCACTTTTGGATGTTTCACTAAATAGTGCCCACCCCAGTAATATTGACGAGCCCTTACAAAATTTCAACGATAAAGTGGCTAAGTTCATTCTTACATATGGAAATCATGCTAGTTTAGTGTGTTCCATTATTAGAAAAAATTGGCAGTTTATTTTAAATAATGCATCCTTACTTGAGGCTTTGGGCACACACCCTTTATTTATATATAAAAGGGGTAAAAACCTCAAGGATCTGCTACAAACTTGGGATACACAAAACACTACATCTAGACAAACGGGCACTTTCAGTTGCGGCACATGCAACCAATGTAGATTAATAAAGGCAGGGAATTCTTTTACCATTGGAGATGTAAAATACTTTATTAAATATAGAATTTCCTGTGAGACTAGATCCGTAGTGTATATTGCTTTTTGCAATTGCTGCAGGGCATACTATGTTGGTAAAACTGACCGTAGATTACGTGACAGGGTTTACCAACATGATTATGCCATAAAAAAGCAGAAAGTTGATAATGCCCTATCTAAACATGTTTTTGATAATCCTGGGCATAGTTTCTGCTTCATGGGTATCGATATGATTCACTTAGGAATAAGAGGTGGTCCCCAACCTTTACTCCTCGAAATAAAAGAGTTGGAATGGCAATTGTTACTCAACGCCTTCGCCCCACCGGGCTTAAATGAAGCATGTAATATTTCGGTAATATTAAAACATAAAAGTTACCTTAGACCTTGATAGCAAGGTTGTAAGCTACTTGAAATATAACATGTTTCTTATTGATTTTTGGTGTAATGATTAATAATTTATTTATTTATCTTGTCATTGTCTAAAAATTTTAATATATTTTAATATACTTTAAAAATTTTTAACATACTTTCTTTTGACATGATGGGTTAAACGACACCATGTCATTATTTGTCTACTTAGGTAGGTTTGGCTTAATTTATTATACTATTTATTATTTTTCTGATTGTTTATTTATGCTGTAAATCTTACAACATAGCCATAAGACTTGTTTATACTTAGTAGACAGGGTCTTAGTTTTATTTTATTTTGGCCTTGTTCATGTATAGGCTGTTTTTAAAGTTTATAACGCCAGGTACCACATTTTTATGGTTGGACCCTGGCGTTTCTTTTAATTAAGCATGAACACAAGCCTCACCTGTAAAGGATATGATGTCATTAGATGTTGTGTTGAACCTTTATAAAGCACTAACATGCTTTATTTTAAATTGTCTGAGGAAGCTACCGTTTTTTAACAGTGGCGAAAACGCTTTGAATAAAGTACGTTTACTTTTCTTGGTGCTCTGGGCTACATTCCTTTTTTGTGTTTACTAGGTCATTTATTTTCTTTGTTGTACATCTAAAATGATAATAGAGCTTCCAAATGAAAAAGGTCACTGTCTAAAGACCCTTAGGTATCAAGTTAGGCTTGAAACTCTGAAAGAATTGATAAAGCTGTACTGTACTGTACTGGAATTAAGTGGAAATAACTGAAATGAGACTGAAACCAAAGTCTTTATCTGTTAATTACCCAAACTCGTGCTGAACAGCTGCCAGTCCCTCCTTTATGGACCAAGTCTTGCGTACTTTTCAGAATGAATTCTCCAAACAATGTAGTTCATTCAATAAGGCTTTATAAAATGTTCACAATATCCAAATACTGTCTTCATTAACAGTGCTGATAATAACAGTGCTGCTAAATATATCCAAAGTTTCTAATATATTCTAATTGGCCTGAATGATGTAAATGTAAACAGTCTTTATTTGACCTAACTTCAGTACTCAGACAATCATTTTTGTAATGTCAGGTCGAACAAACTAACTAACCTTAACTGAACTGCTATCCTGAACACAACATATTATATTGCTTCAGTCCAGTGATTTTCCTTTGTAAACAGCATTCACTCCTCTTAACCTTGGTCTCAGGGTTTGTCTTGTATGTGCTTTATTTAACATTCCATTAAGGAACATTCTATAGCTGCAAGATTGTATCTTTCCCTTGAGAAAAGAACATTCTGTATGTCTGTATTTTCTGCACACTTTATGCTTATCTTTCCTTTCTAATAAACTGTCTCTCATGCTTGACCAACAAGGTTATTCCTTCTTTCTGCTTAACCTTTTATGCATAAATGAGACATAATGTCTAGGCCTATTTTACTCTTTAGCCTGTCTAATGTCTAATAACTACTTTAAAATGGAAGTCCCTAATTTAACAGTTGCCCCTGAGGTCCCTGACAAAAGTCTACAGGGACCTACTTCTGTAGTTACCTTAAATCTGTATTGCTAACTACTGTATACAGCTTTATGCTACCTGACTCATAATCTGAAAATATATATTTTTTTAATTTAGTAAACCTGCAATTTTAATTTTGACTACTAGGTGTCACCTGAGCATTTATGGCCTGTTTGGATTGAAGTCTTTTAACTTTATGATTTAATTATAACTAGGCAATCATTTTTCTTTATCTGGTGAATAAACAAGCAATTCTAATTTTGACCACTAGGCTCGAAGTCTGTTAACTTTATGATTTAATTTCCATATTATCTAGATTCATAGTCTTTAGAGTCTTTAAGTCTAGGTTCTGATGTATGAGTGATATATTTAAAACCTGTACATTATTCTGAAAATGAGTGTCTTTTAATTCTGTGGCTTTTAAAGCTGATTAACCTGTCTTTGTGAATCTTTAAGTTAGACAGAGTATAAACTGTTAACCCTGCTTATTTTTCTTCCATATCTCTGTATGCTGTAATGGTAAAGTTACACTGTTTATTGCCTATGTTTTTTACTCTATGAACTGGTGCCTTAGTGTACCAATGATGTCTCTCTCTTACAGCAAATGAAGCCTTTTCCTGTTGTTCATAGATTTAAATATTTAAACATTGTACTGTTTCTTTTTATTGTATAGCCTATCAAGCATGATGGCTATTCTCTGAAGACTAATTGAAATCAGCACTAAAGAGATAACTCTATAACTGGTCTTGAAGCATAATTACCATATACTTTATTAACTTGTGTCTATAAATTTTTATTTAGATTTGCTAATAATGCTACTTACCTTTTTTAATTTTTATGTGCTTTAATAGATGTCTGCCTCCTAAATTTGTGTCTGAAATATTTTATGAATATAAGCTATAATAGTTTACTAAACCTTACACTTTCAGTATTCAAAGCCTATACCTTTGCATTGTCTGTTAGTGTCATTTTAATTTCTGACCAATATACAATAATTATGTAAAGTGCACTGTAATCTGTAAATGTCCACTGTAATCTGTAAACTAATTAACAAATTAAGCCTGTCCTGTTATGCCTTGAGTGCATTGAATAACTATTACTACCTATTATTTAGTTAACTTATCCTAATAAGCCTGTAATAAATAATTCTGTCACTTTACCCTTAACTAATGACTAAATAATGTAATTATGTTACTTTACCCTTAAAACTAATGAATAATGTGAAGTAACCGAATGTTATTTTTATATTCTGTAATTTGACTGAAATGTACTATACTCAACACATAACTGAGTATGAATGTCATATTCTGAATCTTGGCTGAAATTTACACTAGCATGATACATATTTATACTGAACATTTAAAATAGCTGTGTATATTCTGGAAACTAACTAAACTAATACTAAAAGAATATCTTTTGCCAGTGTTAACTGAACACAGGTAAAAGCATAACTGAAACTGGTACATGTCATATTCTGAAAACCAAACTATTAGTACCTTTTCCTGTCAGTATTGTCTGAACATAGATAACTGAAAACTAGTGCTGTTGACAAATTGTCTGAAAACATGAGAACATTTTGATAAAAAATTAACTGAAATCTGTTTTTCTGTCCGTATTGTCTGAACATAGATAAACCGAAAACTAGTACTGTTGTACAATTGTCTGCAAACATGAGAATATTTTGACAGTGTTACATGAACACAGATAAAAAATTAACTGAAATCTGTTTTCCTGTCTGTATTGTCTGAACATAGATAAACTGAAATCTGTTATTGTTACATTCTGTAGACTAAACTATTAATATCTTTTTGTCAGAAGATTCTAGGTTCGCTCCTGGCTGGCTCGCTGTTGAAAGAATTGATGAGAATGTACTGTACAGGAATTAACTGGTACAACTGAAATGAGACTGAAACCAAAGTCTTTATCTGTTAATTACCCAAACTCAGTGCTGAACAGGTGCCAGTATCTCCTTTATGGACCAAGTCTTGTGTACTTTTCAGAATGAATTCTCCAAACACTGTAGTTCTCTAAGCTAACAAACTCTGTCTCTCAACTCTTTCTTCACAAATACTTGAACTAAAGGCTTGAATCGCCATCAACTAATAAATAAGATATACTGGAGTGGCAAATTTATTACACATTGCTTTCTTCATCTTTGGAATATGTTATATAAAACTGAGTGATACTCTCGTTTACTTTAATGCAAGTCTTGATGATTACGTGGGCACCCATAAATCCATCCTGTTCTAACTTGTTTTTCTGTCATGAAGGCAGGAGGTGCCCTATGACGGTGGGTATTGACAAAGACTAACTCTATCTTGTAGATTCTCTGAATCTGTGAATTTATAAACGTATGCAGTGGCCAGCATCATTTTTTGATCAAAGTAATAGCACATGGCAATATCTCTACTTATGGGGACATGAAAAATTAAGCATTTAGGCATTTGAGTAGGAAAACAAACATTGGCAGTTAAAGCAACTTATCAGGAAATGAAACAATAGATAAATAAGAAATTAAGGTCCTGGAAAACAATGACAATGGATCTGGGCATAAAATACAAGTAGTCAAAACATTGATGGCTCCCCTAATATTATACATGGGCCAGACTTACTTTTATCAAACAAAGGAAAGAAGGACAGTAATCAGTATGGAATTAAAGGAGTTTATATGAGAAGGAAAACAGGCAAGGGTTAGATTGGATAACTTCATTTGTCCTAAAGAGGAACGGAGATTAGGAATGTCTAACTTGAAGAGATATTTTAAGGTTACATAGTGGAGACTTTGTATACATTACCCAGGCCAAGTTTTATGCAACCAAGTGGAAAAATATGATGTTGAGGTAGGAGGAGCACTTTAGTAGTAAAGAGAAAATGATTTATTAGGAAAAAACACTCAGGCACTTAGGAAGAATGATAGTAAGCACACAACATATTACGTATATAAGGTAGCAGATATTATTTTAAGAACAACTCAAGTAAAGAGCTGGAGAAAAGACATCTTGCCAAAAGAGATGGCGACAGTTAAAGACAGAGTAGATAAGTAAGAGTCTTCTGCTAAGCATTGCAGAAGGTTAGCTAAACATCCAAGGTATTGGGAGCTGATTAGTATCTCAAGAAAAGTAGCAGAGTGGGAAAGAGATAAACAGATATTTGACTTGTACATTAAGGACTACTTATTATATCAAGGATTACTAGCAGAATTTAAACCATGGGACCAGGAGAGGGACAAAAATTGAAATGCCAGATTTAGTATTTTTATAATAGAGGCACGTGCAGAGGAGGTAAGTAACAGAGGAATAATAAATAGGGCATACAAAGTACTTCCTGACATATATAAGAATAATATGGAGTAACTAAAGAAGGATTGAAATTTGAATAAACATTATACAAGAACAATGGGAAAAATCTGGAAGTATTCCAAATATGCAACAAAATTCATGCAGTTTAGAATATTTTACTGGAAATGTATGCACGGGTACTCCTATACTCTAGACAGACTACAAAAATATTTCCTCAACTGGAAACCAGATGTTGGATATATGGGAAGGATGAAAGAGGAAATTGGGAGGATATGTTTTGGGAGTGTTCAAGCCTGACACACTTCAGTTAAGCCTTACAAAATGTCTTGGAGCACCTGCTGGCTAAACTTGTGGACATGAATAAGGAGATGCTGTATCTAAGTTGAGATATTATTTAGAGAATCTAATACCTAGCAAGTCTCTGTTGAATCTATTGATGGTAACAGCTAAAAATCAATCACTAGAAAATGAAATATATCATTCTGAAAATGATGCAAGATTGAGAAGCAAGGTCATTCAGAAAAGGGGCAGTAAATTGTACCTTAATGAACAGGAAAAGTATAAACAAAACAGTGTACACATGGAAAAAAGAGCTGTAAAGTATATACATACAAACACACACACACATATACATATATATATATATATATATATATATATATATATATATATATATACACACATACACACACACACACACACACACACACATATATGTGTGTGTGTGTGTATATATATATATATATATATATATATATATATATATATATATACACACACACACACACACACACACACACACACACACACACACACATTCAGTCCCACAAAGAACTTGGAAATACGAGTAAAATAAAGTCTCATGTATATTTGCTTCTTTCTGCCTAACAAACATTAATTAGATTTTATTTATCTATTGACTTTCTCTGCACCAGCATCATTCCTACTTTTGGTACAGAAGAACATGGCTTTATTCTGAGAAAATCTGAAGAATGAATAAAAGCTACAAGCTGTGGTAGCATATAATATTCTTACAACATCAGTCTGTTCTTAGCCTGCTCAGCATGGACCCATGTTGTGAGGTTATGAAAAGTGAAAGAAAATTGATAAAGTATTTATGGAGAAGAGTAAATCTGAACTCCATGTGCACTTTGTATTATATTTTAAAATTCAGCTTTACTAATTCATCAAATTCAAACTGAGGAAATAGCTAGTAGGTTTTAATTAATTCTGCTCAATTAATGTCAGTACCTGTAAAAGCATGACCTGTTGTGAATAGTTCCAAAAGAGAGCAGAGCTACGAACTGCAATTGAGATGTATCAGCAACACTTAATAAGAGATAACAAGAAGTCTGAACTATAATAACCCGTGCAGATACCATGGGAAATCTTTGCATCAGATCTGTGGGTGAAAAAGTAAACACTGCAGATGAAACAAAGGACTGCAGAAATCTGCTTTGCTTCTGACTGTGCAGCTCTCTATATAAGTAACCACAGTGGCCACAAATATGTAAGGTTGAAGCAAGCGAGTACATGTATCTGTCAGAGCTTCCTGGCTATACTAACATCCTTTTTGTTTTCTGCATGACTTTATTTATTTCTGAAATACTTGGTAGTTAATTTATTACATTTTTTCACCTAAGGGACTCAACAGAGTCTGTGGTCATTTAGGGGAAACTGGAGATGTGATTTATTTTTTTTTTTGTTTTGTCTATAGAGATTTTAATGTCACATTTGTCCAAAAACCTTCTGAAAACACCTTTATCTTTCTAAGAGGGGTTGCCTAGGTGACAAGATGTTATAGCATATGAGTATATAGCTCTCTAATATCATACTGTGACTTGTTTATCAGTAACACGGACTGCATACTGTTGGTAAAGCATGTGGTACAAGTTCCATGGAACATTGGCTTCATTAAGAGCATGCGTATTAAACTGATTTCTTGTTGGGAAAAAAGAAATTGCTACAAAACTATTATTCAGTCTCCCAGCAAATAATAAATCACTAACTACATAATGACTAATTCTGAAAGGAACACAAAAATAAAGAAATGGTAAAAAAGTGATTTATTTATATATATATATATATATATAGTACAAGTAAGTGAACTGGACCATAAAGACCCCCTTTCAGTCAAAACTTTGTTACACAATGACTGAAAGTATGACACAATAAGTTAACACAAATTATACAATACATGGACTCAATACAATGTTAGGAGTAATTTTGTATTACAACACAGGTTTACTACAAAGTGTTTATGTGCTTATAGCTCATGACACACTTGCTCACTGCGACTTGCTCAAAAAGGCAAGTGCTGTAACTCCCATTAGCTTGATCTTACTTAACTACTTAGCCCTCCCAACAACTGACCATATTAAACTGTATAGCCTTATCAGAGCCTTAGCTCTAACCTTAAAACTCCCACCCAGTTCTTAACCAGAGCCTTTGCTCCCTATCTGTAAAACTTCAACCCCCCTCCCTAAATTTAAAGTCCCCATTTACTCCCTACACCTAAAACATCACTTCCTATACCTAACCCTAAAGTTGCTGATCAGTCCCTAAACCTAAAACTCAAACCACCCAAACCTAAATCCCTGATCATTCTGTAACCATATGCTGCGTTTCGCCCCAACCCTAAAACTCCCCTCCATTCTCTAAACCTAAAATCCCCCTCCCTAAACTTAAATTCCCTTCCTCATCACTGCCTTAATCTACACTCCCACACCATTATACTATCTACCTACATCTGTTGCACTTATCTCACTCAGATTCAGATAATACATTTGAGTGAGGTGAAACAGCTGCTTGCCTGAACTTACATCTGAGTTTGAATGCAAGAGGCACTCTGTACGAAGTATAAGACACCCAGATTCCCATCTCTGAGACAGAGGTCTTCCAGCATTTGGGACTCAAACGCTTGTAGCAGAATTTCTCCCAACTTCAGCTCTGCTTAGAAAAGGTTAAGATCACTGCAGTTTTCCTATTTTGGGAAGGCAGACTCTTAAATTTGCTGTGGATAGCAAACATTTTTCTTACTGATATGCTTTTAAATTGTTGTAAAATATAAATAAGTACTTTAAAGCAGACAGAAAGGTGGCAGTTTTGTTTATAATTCAACAAATGGTGTCTAATTATAGTTACAGTATTCTCAGGCCTTTTTTTAGATAATGTTAAGTCTAAGTCCATTTAATAAATTCCTTATCTTTCCAAACAACACAATAATTCCCACTTGGAGATTAAAATCTTGGGAGATGGCTTGAGTATTTAACATCTTGAAGAACAGCATTCTGAGGCAAGTGAGGCCAGACACTAGATTTGGCTTGTAGATGGAACTATTGGTGTTGAAAGCTTATAAAAAGTGGTAGGGCTATAGCATTCAGCAAGACCTCATATGGATCTATTTCTGTTGTAAGCCACACCCTGCTCCATCCCTGTGTACTCCCTGACCATGTCCCCTTCCTCCACATCCAGCAATATATACCAAGCTGTTTGAGAGTCATTTAAAATATGATCGTCTGTGAAACTGTGTTGCCTTGGGCCCTGTCTATCATTGGTGTCTAGGTATTCAATATTTTACCTACAGAGTTCCATTGTATTTCTGCCTATTACATTAGCCGTGTTAACTGGTCTGCACTTTTATATTCCTATCCTACTCTTACTGTCATGAACTGGGATTACATCTGCCCTCCTCTACTACAGTGGATATTAGCCTATATTTTGAAGATTGATTGATTGACTGGTTTCCATTTGTTGACTGTGAAAGTCTGACTGTGATAAATTCCCCTTTTCATTGAAGGCCTGGAGAGAAAAGCTCCACAGAAGTTCAATCAGATACAACCACAGAAGATGTACAATATAGTAACATTAATATGAAGAACAACAACTTGTAAAATGAGGTATAGTAGAATAAAGAAATAAGACTTAAAGTGTTGGCAATGACACAGGAAAAAGTTGTGTTATTTTGTTTTAGGATGATAAACATTCACATTTATAATACTGATGCATTTTGCTGTGTTAAAGAAGTTCCAACAGCAAACATGTAGAGCATACAGTATTTGCAACATAATTTCATGAATGTGTAGAACAGCATGTTGTAAATGGTAGAGAACAGATATATTTACAATATATATATATATATATATATATATATATATATATATATACATTATGCTGAGGTAAGGAAAGGAAATGGTGATACAGGCTAAAATTCAGAAAACTTTGCCAATTTATATTAAAAAAATGTGCATGATGACCTGCTACATGTAGGGTGCATGTGATTCAGAAAAACAGGCTATGTGATGTAGGCAGGCCAATCAGCACTGTTTGAAAGTGGTATATACTCATGGTTATATAATGATATAGTAATAAGCAACATTATTAAAATTGGCCTCTTTGTGTATGTTAATGAGGCAAAACAAGATGGCAGAGTAATTCAGAAATGTATTAATGCATCTGTGTCAAGGATACTTCATCAGTTTCTCAATACCATGCTGCAGAATGTGGAAGAGCATGAGTGGCTACAATGTACCCCAGAAAAAAAGAGCCAACACCATGCAGGTTTTTGATAATATAGTTCATTTCCCTGAAGTAATGAGGGGGCATATACTGTAACCACACTGAAATAAAGTCCCCACCTGGTAAACTTGGTAGAAGGTTCATGACTATAAAGTGTAGCACTTCATCAGCTACCATGTGGACTGTAATGCAGAGAGTATCATCTACAGTGTCTTCAGGCCACCCAAGCAGTTTTAATGAATCCCACATATAGAACACTTGTGACCATTATCAACAGTTTCAGTGGGTGACTTCCCGCAGTAGCATCTTGTTAGTGATGCTGGATATGCCTCGGAACCCTGTCTCATGACACCGATAAGAAATCCACAAAATCAAACAGACCTTGGGTACAACCATACTCAACTGCAAACAAAAAACTTTACTGAGCATGTGTTTAGGCTACAGAAGACATGCGTTTGCTGCTTAGATTCTTCCAATGATGCACTGCAATATGATCATGGGTGATGTTCAAAAATAGTGTCAGAGTGTTTGCAGTGTTACACAAAATCATACTTAGGAAGCACCTACAACAGGGTGGGCACATGCAGGGGCAGAAGTCCCCAGCACACCATACAGTAGTGGCTAGGTTAGACAAGAAGGCAGTGGAGGAGCTAGCTGCAGGGATAATCATACCAGATGGAGGTGGGCGCAGTGTGTTGTGGCACTGACAAAGACACAGCATGTTACATATAGCTTCAAAACATAGTAGACAAGAGCAAGGCAGATACATGTCAGCCTTCTGCCTTGCTTCATAGGAATCCCCAGTAGTGTGCTTATATTCCCTTCAGCAAAAGTTTCATCCTGTGCCTTGGCCAACCTCTAATCAACCCAAGGCTGTCTCTTTGCCCTGCACTGTGAAACCCTGTGTTGGTGGAACACTAAAGTGCTTTCAGCTACACTAGTTCCCCTCAGCAAATGTTTCATCCTGTGTCTTGGCCAGCCTCCAATCAACCCAAGGCTGTCTTGTTGCCCTGCACTGTGAGACCCTGCATCGGTGGAACACTAAAGTGCTTTCAGCTACACTAGTTCCCCTCAGCAAAAGCCTGTGTCTTGGCCAACCCCCAATCAACCCAAGGCTGTCTTGTTGCCCTACACTGTGAGACCCTGCATCAGTGGAACACTAAAGTGTCTTCAGCTACACTAGTTCCCCTCAGCAAAAGTTTCATCCTGTGTCTTGGCCAACCCCCAGTCAACCCAAGGCTGTCTCATTGCCCTGCACTGTGAGACCCTGCATCGATGGAACACTAAAATGCTTTCAGCTACACTAGTTCCCCTCATCAAAAGTTTCATCCTGTGTCTTGGCCAGCCTCCAATCAACCCAAGGCTGTCTCATTGGCCTACACTATGAGACCCTGTGTCAGTGGAACACTAAAGTGCTTTCAGCTACACGAGTGTATGTTAGAGTTGCATTTAATCTGTCCTCTAAACTGAAGACATTTTCCCCTTTCACTGTACGTGTGCACACTACTGACCACCCCCCATTTTTCTCTTCCTATTGTACTCCTAGGTCAATTACTTAAAACTACTTTCTCTTGGAAAAGGTTTACCTATGTACCTGCAGCCCATACTTCAATTGTTTTTCCTTGTAGAAGTGGTGTTCCTTTTCACCACACTGTACTAGATTAGTAGCATAAGATTTGTAGTTATTAGGAAGATACTGCACTACACTGACCTGGAATTGGCTTAGCTTGGTTTTCCTGTTTTCTTTTTAGCAGCTGGCCTAGTCCAGTTTTTCTGACTCACAACCTTGTATTACTTTGTTTCTACCCCCTCCCCCACCTTGAACCTGCACAACTCCCTCCCACTCTTGCTTAATTACAGAGGTATCAAAAAACCTGATGTAGAAAGGCACTATCTTTTGAATTAGATTTTCTGCCTTGCTTCATAGGAATCCCCAGTAGTGTGCTCGCATGTAAGTACTACCTGGCATTGTTTTTGTTTGTGATACTTATTGCTATTTTTGTAAAGTTCATCCTAAGGGGATCCTGCAGTGCTTCTGTGACCACTCTGCCTCCCCAAGAACTAACTTTAAATGTGCATGTACCCTATTGTAAAATAAATATATATTCTATACCCACCACTCTTGTATATTAACCCTGCATGCATTCGTTATCAGTCTACCATGGATTTTATCTCCCTTTACTCTCCTAGGCTCTTTCTCCCTCCTCTGAGTGATTGTAGCTTATCATTGTACTTACTTAGTTAGGCCACCAGGTGGCATTGTTCAACCACTACCCATCTTTTAATACAAGCCAAAAGTACTATAACTGTTCTATTAATTTACCACTGCCCTGTTTTAGCCATATTAATACTTACTATATTTTATTAAACTGCTACTGCCTTGTTTTTAGCTCCTATCCCCTGTCAACCCTCTACACCCTTCTAATTTCACACACACAGTGCCTTATGCCAGTGCCTCCTTACCTCTGAGCTAGTTCTCAGCTTCACTGATAACTTTTTGCTGTGTTTCTTCCTTCTCCTTGACTCTACCAGCTCCATTCACCCTACGGCTCACTCCTCTCCCCTTCTCTGCCCCCAATTTCCACCCACCCTCACTACTCATACTTTTATCTCAACCACTCCCCACCCACTCAAGACAACTATCTAGTCAAAGCCTTCTCCTCTTTACCCCTCTTCCTTTCACCCACATTCAACCATCCAATCAAAGCTTTCCCCTCTTTACCCCTCCTCCTTTCATCCACAGTAATTAAATACATCACAAATTAAATATATCACTCTTTCACTACCCCCTCTCACCCCATAGCTCTTCTCTCCAAATACAAATCCTCCCATATTAAACTACCTTTTTCTAACCATGCTTTCCTTACTGTTCCTAACAATCCAAATCACCATATCCCTCCTACTATTCCTAATAACTTTATACCATACCAGCTCCTATACCTCCAATCAGCTTCCACTCTCTACTCCTTACCATACTCCCACAAAAAAAAATCTCCTCCCTCACACAATCATTTCATTTCCATCTCCTCCTCTCTGTTTAAGCTCAACCCTCTGCACCTTTTTAATCCTAAAATTATTTCTACTACTGCTAAGACACTTACTCAAATACTAGACCATCCAGAATACCCTAAATTCAAACCAAAATACGCTAAAATAACTTCCTTCAATAGCCTCGCCTTAGCTGGAGACATTCAACCCACCTCGGACCTAACCCACCCACAAATAAAAATTACCCTCCTCCTTCCTCTAACCTTTCATCCCCTTACAATACTCTTACATTTTTCATACTCAATGCCCATAGTCTCAGCAACAAAGCATATCAGTTTCAAGCATGGCTAAGTCATAACCAACCTGACATTGTAGCCATCTCTGAAACCTGGCTCAAACCCCACATCTCTGACTCTGAAATCCTACCCTATGAATTTCACACTCTTAGATGTGACTGGCCAAAGCAAAAAGGCAGAGGCATTGCATTAATCTTTTCCAATCTACTTACCTAGATTCCCCTAACAAACCCCATTCCTAAATTCGCCAATGTAGAACTAACAGTCGGTCTATTAAAAATAAATAATCACAAAAGCCTCTGTATCATCGCCCTTTATATCCCACCTAGAAATAAAATGTCTCAACCCTTGAAGACATACTCCAATGGGCCTCAGCTGAAATTAACCTTGAAACTTACATACTAGGCGATGTAAACATCAACTGGAATAAAATCAACAGTCCCATACCCTCCCTGTCCATTAACCTCTTTAACTTTACTTAAGTAACCCACTTCATCACCAGACCCAATAAAACAAATTCCCCAGGATCCACTCTTGACTGGATCTTAGTCACCCATCCAAATAAAATTACCAACTCTGGCACCATCCCTGACTCTATTAGTGACCCCCTCCCAGCTTTCATTTACCGTGCAATCACCTCCCATCCACACCAACATCAATATGTTCAGACCTGCAACCTTAGTAAATTTGACCCAAAACCTTCTCTAACTATCTCAAACAAATGAATTGGAACATTCTAAAAACCCTTCCACTCAATAAAGCCATAGACCACTTTAATTCTACTTTCCTAGATGCTCTAAATTATCTAGCTCCACCAAGGAAAAAAAGAATAAAAATTATAACTGCCCCTTGGCTAACCAAAGGAACAAAGCAAATTATGCATCAAAGAGATAAATCCTGCAAGCTTTGCCAAAAGAATAAACTTCCCAAAACCCTTCTCCAATATACACAGCTCCGTAACTTTGCAAAAAAACAAATCTTCAAAGACAAAAAAATCCTACTACACTAAGCTCCAGTCCAACCATTCCCATAATCCTAGGTTTTTTTGGAACTCCATAAACTCACTCCTCAACCCAGGCTCCAAAAATAACCCCTATCCGGACCCAAGTAAATCTGACCTCGAATTAGCCTCACTATTCAACTCTTTCTTTATAGAGTCAATATCCGATCTAATGAAAACTTTTCCCAACAATGACCCATCTCTCCTACATTCCACCTCATCTAAGTCCCCAAATAATTTCCCCCTATGTTTGAGCTTAAACCTGTTTCCACTAACTACATAAAAAAAACTTCTATCCAAACTTAAACCCTGCTCCAATGCACCTGACAACATCCCCTCTTCCTTTCTCAAGTCTGCTGTCGATTAGTATCCTAATTAATAGATCCATAAAGGAATCCTATGTCCCTAAACTCTGGTGTCTCACCTTTATTCTTCCTTTCCACAAGGGAGGCAAAAACACTTACATTTCAAACTTCTGCCCTATAGCTCTTCTCTCTCCAATCTCCAAAATCCTAGAAAAATGCATCTACCCCCCAACATATGCCTTTTCTGACTATAAACCAACTTCTTACCCTTACCCAACATGGCTTCTGGCCAGAACATAGCACCATAACAGCTCTACTCTCATTCTTAGAAACTGTCAATCAAGCTCGAGATTCTAGGAACTTAGTATCCTCAGTGATCCTAGATCTCTCTAAAGCACTTAATACTGTTTTCCATAAACAACTTCTAAGTCACCTCTCAAACCTAAATCTCTCACAAAACACTCTTTCCTGATTCTGAAGCTATCTGTCAGATAGATCTCAGTCTGTGAAATAGAAAAAAGGCATCTCATCTTTCTTACCCATCCCTACCAGAGTACCACAGGGGTCCATCCTCAGACCAATGTTGTTTAATATCTTTATCAATAACTTACACTCTGCTATTCCTAATGCCAAAGTCATCCAATATGCAGATGACTCTACACTTGTCTGTTCTGCCTCTAACCTCCCTGAACTCCTATCTAAAACTCAGACTGCCTTCTTAACTACTGAGATCTGGATGCACAAAAAACACCTTTCTCTCAATGCTAACAAATCTAAAATACTACTATTCACACCCTCAAAATCTTTTTCTTTTGATAAAAATTCCTTCCAAGTCCTTAGCCAAAGCAACTGTCCTGAAGTTGCTCCCTTTGCCAAGCAACTTGGTGTAGCTATAGACAACACCTCAAGTTCGACATCCATATTCAGCAAAATATAAAGAAAATCCACCAAAAACTAGGTATGCTATACAGGAACATTCACTTCCTCTCTACTTCTACCAGGCATACTCTGTTCTCTTCTTACTTCCTTCCCTCCCTTCTGTATGGAGCCCCACTACTAACTAACCTATCCTCTACAATCTCTTTCAAACTTGAAAGCTGTTAAAACACAATTTCTAAATTTGCCACCTAAGCCAAACATTCCACTCATCACTGTGTTACCCTCCAATCCCTCAGCTGGCTAGAATTCACAAATTATCTGGACTTCCTCCAGCTCACTACAGCACATAGACTAATATTTAATCCAACCAAATGCCCCACTCTAACACCCTTCCCCCATACACCCCAAATAGAGCTCTCAGATATGAACACCAAAACTTAATTACTGTCCACAAACCTAAACGTTCTGCTGGACAACTTCTCCTCTCCTTCCCATTAGGTAAGAAATGGAACTCTCTCCCTTCCACACGAAGGACAATGTCAAACACAAACAACTTCAAAACTCAGCTTTACACCTACCTCTCCTCCAAATGGAAATGTAACTGCATTCTCCCTACCTAGAACTCTTTAACGAAAGCCCCTGGGAAGGTATCCTCCTGAGTTCCTAAGCACCTTATAGCTGGCTATAACCTTCTATAGCTAATTCCCATACAATCTCTCACACTCTGTAAATATTGTAAATAGCTTTTGACTTTAACTGTGTAAATTTGATAAAATGTATCTGCACGATATTTTTCCACTATGGGCAATATTGCTCATGCTTTGTATTAATTGAGATGTATTTGTAGTTTTACTTTATTTTTATTGGACTGCTATCTTTACTGTAATCTGTTTCATGGAGCCTTTCTCCCTGGGCCTCCACTGAAAACAGGCTCTCTGGGCCCAGTGGACTTCCCCGGTAATCAAACTGGAAATAAATAATAAATAAATAAAAATGATGCATACAAAACCAGCACCAGGCTGTGCATACCTATTAATAAGCTGGCCATGCTATGTACCACAAATAGACAACACAAGTAGCAGTGTACAAATGCGGGGCTCAGTCATCATCATTTGCACAGATGGGGAAGGGGGCACAGATGTGGATATCTCTCACAGAAAAGTGTATGAGTGCAGAGAAGTATGAACGTAAAACATGCTTTGGTATGTCCTATCAGTCAGATCTAGGGGGGGAGGAGAGCTTTTAACTGAAAACTCCTTGAGAAGGGCTAGTGTCAATAGAGATGAGTGATGTACTGGGGGCTGTGGCAGTGCGTGGGGCTAAGAGTTGACCCAGTATTTCAAGATGCGGGAACTTATGTGGAGAGTGATTTAACTTTTGACCAACATATGTCTATTGTTGTAAGAAAGGTTTTTCTATATTGCACAGCTTATAAATAAAGGGACTGTTTCTAGATCTTGGGGTGTCAATGTCCCCCTTTACTCAAACCTCATTAGGCCAATCATTGAATATAATGCCCCCTTTGACATGTATCTGTCCAAACACATGTAATAACTGGAATGCTCACAGAAGTACCCTACTTAAAGGATACAAGACCTAAACAACATGTCCTACATAGACCGACTCAGAGCCCTGTCACTCACTATATTCAGTATACTGCAAACTGCTAATAGGTGACATGTCTGACATATAAGGCATTCTCTGACTTATTACTGATGGATTTACTGCACATCAGCAAGTCAAATGGCATTGCATCAGAAATACTCAGTCTAGGAATCTAAACCTCTTCTGCAACACCAAAAGAATGGTTTGGAGGTACAGGTGTATTTCACAAAGGATACCACTTCTATGGAACATACCCCACCTCTACATAAAACAAAATTCGTCCCTGTCCATATTCAACTGCAACTTAGATCTATAGATAGGAAACAGAACATTTACCCCCAGGACTGTCCCCTGTACTATTAATGGGCAGATGCAGCTCCTAAATGCTTAATCCCATGCACGGGTTCCTTCAAAGTATATATGGTATGAACCCAGTTATTCTCATTAGGGGTAATATATAATTGTTGAACATGGGATGGGTAAAGCCAATCTATACCCAAATGGGATGGGTTATTTACAGCACAAAAAGGAAAATTGGCTAGGCTTAAAATGGCCCATAAGGGCAGCTAGCCTAGTACTTATGTATAAACCTATGAACCTATGCGGTCTATATTAAAATAGCGAAACCTCACTTACGTGAATACCTAAACGCCGACACATAAATAGCGAACCGTGAAAACACAGAACGTCCTGAAGCGTGAAATTCGAAATATTGAATTGTCATAGTCAGCCCTTATCCAGTATAGCTCCCTAACGTAAATTCCAATAGTTACAAACCTTAGGGTTAGGGTGCGGGTTAAGGTAAGTGCATACATAGTAATACATGCAACCTTTACTTTAGGGTTAGAAGTAGGGTTATGTTAAGTGTATGTATAGTAATATAGTTGTATAGCTGAATGTATATGTAAACTATACTTTTTCCGTAGTTGGGTGTTGCTTGTTTATAGTTATATACATTTGTGTGTAGTGAATGTTTGATTAGGATATGGAATATATGGGTGAAGTGTAGATATGGGGAAGTGTGGATTATTTATTTTGTTTGGGTAGGCCGTACATAGCGGGAGGTGGGGTTGGCCAACTATGGCAATTCGATATTTTGAATTTCGCCCTTCAGGACGTTTGGTGTTTTCATGGTTTGCTATTTATGTGTCAGCATTTAGGTATTCGCTTAAGTGAGGTTTCGGTATTTTAATATAGACCCACCCTATGTACATTGTTGGACAATGTCCCATGAAAGGCTAGGACAGAGCCTCTAGAAATGAAACTAAAATGGTGGTTCCCATTTTCAAAAAGGAAAACAAAAAGGTGTATTCTAATTATATGAGGGTTGTGCTTCTCTTCCTTTTTCAGAAAGTATATATCAGGATGCTGGAAAGGAGTCTTCCCCAGTAGCCAAGTTTCTGATTCAGGAGGAACAATGTGGATCACATTCTGGCAGTGAAACAGTGGATCAACTCTTTGCCCTTGAGCAGGCATTGGAAGGACCATGGATGCTTGCCAATGCTGTCTATATGTTTTATGGACTTGTATAAGACATGTGATTGTGTACCCCTAAATGTCATGTTGGGAGAGTTGTAAGAGTATACAGTTACTGGGCTGCTGAAGCATTCCATTTAGTCACATTGTTTGAGGAATAAGAGTTGTGTTTTCTTCTTTAAGAAGAGTGCATTTAAAGTGGGTGTAGGACATCAGGAAGTTTGCATCCTGCCTACCTCCTATATGTGATTTTCATGTATAGGATATGGAGGCATGCCCAAGATTTGGACTGCATCCAGTCTGAGGATGTGAGGGCTGCAGCTTTGCTGTTTGTAGATCATTTTGTCCTCTTAGTCACAAATTGTTGTTTGCAGATGATTGTGTCATCTTAGCCTCATACTGCAGATGATTTTTTCCTCCTAACCTCAAATTATGGTTTGCAGATGATGGTCTCCTCTTAGCCTCAAGTGACTGCAATCAATATGCGCTGGAGTGATTTAATACTGAATGTGATGCAGCTGGAATAAAGAAACAGTTCCTCCAGATCAGACATTATGGTTCTCTCTTGGAATTAAAAAGTGCATTGTTCTATTCAAGTGAGGGGTAAGTAGCTAATTCTGGTGCAGCAGTTTAAATATTTTGGGAGTCTTGTTCATGAATGAGGGTAGAGGAGACCAGAATATTGAGTAGATGGGTGCAGAAGCAACAGCAGTAGCAACACAAGCACTGCACTGGACTGTAGTGGTGAAGCAAGAGCTGCATCATGAGGTGAAACTTTCATTTTATCAATGTATATGCCCATCCTCCAGAATGGCCATGAACTTTGGGAGTAATCAAAAGGATAACCTTGTGGCTACAGGCAGTAGAAATTAACTTCTTTTATATGGTAGTGGGATTCACTCTGTGATAGACCGAGTACTCTGAAATGCAGTCATTGCTTCTATGTGTTGAGGTGGTTTGGACATAATGTGAAGATGCCTCCTTGCTGCCTCCCTTTTGAAGTGTACTAGGCACAGTCTACTAGAAGAAGGCCTCAGGACAGACCCAGTATGCATTAGAAGAGTTATATTTTTCAGATTTCATAGGAATGTTTGCAGAACCGATTAGATGAGCTGAGACTATTGCTGGGGACAGGGAAGTCTAGTTCACCCTATTACCAACCCAACCCTTACCTAGGTGAGCAGAATAGAAAATGATGATAATAATAATGATAATGATAATGATATTGATAATGATATTATTGATAATGATGTTGATGAATTGAACAATCAAATGAGTCTAATTGCTTAACAATTTGCCTGATGTATGCAGCTAGTACCCTGCAGTTACTGCTTCTCCCTTGCTTCCATCTCTCCTTTAAGCATCCCATGCTATTTTGATATGATCATTTTTATTTCAGTACCCACTCCAGCATCTTCCTCCATGTATCTGTCTCTCTCACTCTTTCTCTCTGTTCATAGGTTCATAGATGTTTACTAGGCTAACAACCACAAGGGCCTTTTTAAGTCTAGCCATGCACCCCAAATCTCTGACAAGTTCTGATACCCTTGATAAGTGTAAGCAGGGGCCTGGGAGATGAACCATATGCAGGTTACCTGTGTCCATCAGAGACATAGGTGCCTAACCAGGGATGAATTTCCGGTTTCCCATCCAATTGTCCAAGTTACACTTGAATTGGTTTAGGGAGGAACTTTGCTTTGCATGGATGGGGAGCCTGTTCCATAGAAGCAGTATTCTATGGGATATATACCTATCTCTCCAGCAGAGCCTATTTATATCACAGGCAAGGTTTAAGTCTTTATAACAGGGTAATTCTGGTGCTGTTTAATTTGTGGATATGCATGACTTCCATGAGAGCGGGATCTGACAATGTCCTGTATTCCAGGCATAGATCTTCTCTCAAAAGCCTGTAGGAGACAGAATACAGTGATAGGGCCTTGAAGCAGTCTGCACAGGACATTTTACTTATGCCCTGTATTCTTTTAGTGAGGAACCTCTGTGGGCATTCCAATTGTTGGATATGCCTGGTTAGGTACCTACCAAAGCTAGCATTGTACTCAATGATAGGTCTGATGAATGCCAAATACAGTGGAACAATGACTTCCTTGGACTTATATGCCATACCTTTGTTTATAAGTTGCACAACACAGAACGATTTCCTCACCACTGTAGACACATGTTGGTCAAAGGCTAGATTATTCTCTATACGTGCCCCTAGGTTCCTGACTACTGGGTAAACTCTAAGGGGTGTGTTGTCAACATGATAGTTACCAGGGATGGATGACTTTCCAAAGGATACTATTATGCATTTCTTGGCATTTAGTTTTAGTCCATGGCTCTGACATCAGTTGTTTGTCTGTGTCAGCCCCTCCTCGAGAACATTTGTGTCAGTGTGAGATTTAATGATAGCTCCTAATTTGCAATCATCTGCAAATTTAGTCAGCCAGAGGCCGTTGACATTGGCCTTGACTTCTGAGAAGTAAATTCCAAAAAGGAGCAGTCCAAGGTCTGATCCCTGAGTGACTCCACTTGTGACTGGCCTCTTTGTAGAGGTGGTAATAATGCCCTGGGTCCTGTTTGTGAGCCAGTTGGCTATCCACCAGGTGACATATGAGTCTGTACCTGTGCAGCAGTATTTTATGAAGTCTGTGCTAAAAACAATTTCTTCTATATATAGGTGATGACATGGTCATCCTGACATCCTTTTTCCTGGTTTTCTATGGCTTGATTCTTTGTTTTCCTGATGGTAATGCTTTATTTGTATCATAACCAAGCTCTACTGTCTGTAGAGCAATCAGGACGTTATCAGAAAATGAGAAGACATTTGCAATCCACCATTAAATAATGTTCACAAAGGGGTCTATATCACCACATCAAATGGTGATAAGTTTGAACGCCCTTTGTTCGAACCTAAAAGTCTGGAAACCCTAAACAGCAAACTCACGGAACAGCGATTTATTTCCCAGGGAAAAAAATTGCTGCTCCGTGAAAAAAAAAAATCACAACTTTAAAACAAACTAAAGTGAGGGTCTTCACCCCCACACCCCCCTAGTTAAATATACCAACTCTGAGATCGCACTACAGTGGAGGAAATAGCAAAGCCCCGAAGACGGCCCACAGATTTTAAATTGATGTTCCGTAACTTTGCGGTTTAGAGCTTTTGGACTTTTCGGTTCAGATAAAGGGCGTTCGAACTTATCACCATTCGATGTGGTGATATAGACCCTTCAAAAAGTCATGTGACATCACACTATAAAAATATATGTTAAAAATTAAATAAATAAATAAAGGAACTGAATGCTAAAAATGTAAAGATATTTAGGTATTATGTATTTTGTCATGTACAAGATTAAAAGTTATCATTTTGCAGCTGTCAGCTTCAGTATGCTGGATATTGATATATTGTCATTAATTTCTGGGAGGATCCAGCATTTACGTTTAGCTGCCAGATTAGATCCCCATACTCAGTCCTAGTTTTCCAGGCAGCAACTCTGGTATTAAAGGGACTAATTTCCAATACAAATAAAAATGAAAACTTGTGGTCTTACATATAAGGGAATGTTAATAGAGTGCGTTTGTATTTTTTGCTGACAATGTCATGCATGTGCTCATAAATTCGCCTCTTTAGTGTTCTTTCAGTTTTTCCAATGTAAACTTGTAACTTGTCCATCATGTCAGACTACAATGAGCATATGTCATCAGGCAACTTGAAATAACTAAGCCAACAATCAGCAAATGTAGAGTTAAAAATGTGGTTCTTCTCTCTTGTCCACAAAACCATGTTGGCATAGACAGGGGTGAATTCTGCTCCCACTGCTACCACATTAATTTGTTTGTAGAATTTTCCTTCATAGGACAGGTAGTTGCTGTCTAACACAATTTCCATGAAGTCATGTATTAGCCTGATATCTATGTTGGTTAGGAATTTGCAGTGCATTAACGTCTCTTCAAATAACTCCAGACCTTCATATTAAATGAATTTTTTAAAATACATCCATTCTGCTTCTCCATTTTTGTCATTCACACACCAAGTGAGTGGACTTCATCCCTCCCTTTTTCTACTGTGATGTCACATGACTTTGATTGCATGACATTTTGAATATTATTTAATGGTGGACTGCAAGTTTCTTATCAGCTCTGATGAAGTCATGACTTTAAGGACAAAAGTGCTTTACTTTGATTTCATTAAAGGATTTTAGCATATTTCTGTGTGTTTGGACTTGCTCTAGCATGGTTTTTTCTCACTTGTTGTTTGTTGCTGTGCTGTCTGCTTTGTTATTTTGGATTTGGTTTATTCAGAGGAGGTTATGTCATGTCTGGATTCATCCACTGAATGGGAATTCAACAATTTGGAGTCTGTCCACTTGGGATCATTACTGGGAGATTTAACAAGAGTGGTCCAACTACTTAGTTAAACTGTGGACTCACAAATCCAAACTGTACAAAATGACATTGATGGTAATACACAATCCACCATTCCTTGCAACCAGCAAGTTTTTTTCCCCAAGGGAATAACAATGGATGGCCCCCTTCACAGGGAACAATAGTAGTTGGTCCTCCAACACCAGATCAGACAGAGGAGTTAACAATTACTGCCTCACAACTGCTTGGGTCCATTCTACTCTGGTTCCCCAAACAACAAAACCAAATGGAAATCCTACAAGACAAAAACTGGATTTAAATAATTTTAATGAACAAAAGGAAAAAAAAATCACATTTTCAGGAGTCATTCCAGCTACAGGTGTCACCTTTATGGAGCAAGTGGGTAAAAGAGAGAAAATTGTACTTAAATATCATTCTCTACAAATTAACAATGTCTTTTTAAAGACTGTATCTGTAACAAAAGGGTTCCCAGCAGGTTAAGAGTATGGAACTATCTAAGTAATGTTACTGAAGGCTCCGAATTTCAGTCAGAGATTTTGTTTGACAATTTTGGAAGACTTATAGAGAGCTGCCATATGAGATAACGAAAGGCAACTTGAACTTTATGTTGATTTAGTTAACAAGCTCAACAAATCTGTCACTAATTAACACAAACAAATACTGCAATTTTTTTTTCTAATGATGACAATAAGTGTGACCAGATTAAAAAAAGAATGAAAGTCATACTAGATAGAGACATGAAGTAGCATGAAATAAGGTTTATCCACTTCCGTTCAAAAGTAAAACTAATAAAAACAATAAGAACAGTGGATGTTTTGATTCAAATATGACATATCTCACTTATAAATATTCTCAGCAATTTCCAGCTGACAAAAATGATTATTTTGACCCCCAGATTGTCCCTTTAGACCTACCACCAGTAAGACTATTGGAATGACTTGCACAACAGTCAGGACCAAGCAACAGGAAAAATAAGGGGACAACAGCAGATCAATTGGGGTAAACGGGACAGACAAACTGAAAAGGGTGAGGTAGAGGCAGGCTGAGGAGAAGATAAACCCTACTGCTACTGCGTCTACTGGTAACATTGAGAGTTCACATGATGCCATTTTGCATAGATATGACAAATATAATCTTTTTAACTATTGCAATCTTGTCAAAGAGCAAAAAACATTTTCAATTGATTAAGAAAGGATTTCAATTTGTGCCCTCCTCAGTCATTACTCCAGCAGATGTACTCATCGACTTACAAATGTACACAAGAAAACTTAACCTGGTAATTACCTTTAAGGATGCATCCAGAGTAACAGACACTTCTGAACTGAGAAAGAAGAGTCTATTTAATGCACTACCTAGCTGTACAAATGTAAGAAAAATCATGTGACAGAGACATTAGGGATTTTCTAAAATGGAAACAACATGGGTATAATAGTTAGACACTGGATGAAATTGACTTATTACATGAGCTAGTCAACAAATGATCCATTACATTTATGAAGCTCAGCAAAGGTGGATGGCTGGTAATAATGGACAACAAAGACTATTCAGCTCATGTCTATAACATTCTGCTTGACTCTGACAAATACATGCAAGTGTCCAGGAATGAGATTAACATCGCATACAAAAAAATGACCTTTTTCATCTGAATCTTCTTTCACAAAAGATTATCATTAAAGAACTATATGAATTTCTACATATTGACAAACCGGCAGTCCCCTCAATATTTGGTATACCAAAAACACACAAGTCTATTACAGACCTTCCTCTGAGGTCCATTGCGGCAGCTGAGGGTTCAAAACATATTCCCTGGCTATATTTATGGACAGAAAGCTGAAACCCTTTATCACAAAACATAATTATTTGTTAAGAGATTCTTGGGATTTCTTAAGAGGTGTCGATCAAAAATGGTACAGGGAAGACCTGATTCTCATCACCATAGATGTTGTTGACTTATTTTTGGCCAGACCACACCATGAAGGTCTAGAGTTATTTGATGAGACCCTAATACACTACAACTTCCTATTCAATGCAGATATCAAGCTAATGCATGACTTCATTTTATTTATTTATTGGCATTTGTTTACTGGGGAAGTCCAACTGCGTAAAAATACTGCTTTTCTGCAGAAACCCAGGGAAAAAAGCTCTAGAGGGTTAAATAATATCAATATATGTATATGCACACATAGTTTGACAGTGGAATACATAGGATACAATAAACCATGAGGAGCCACAAGAAATTTAATAATAAAAGAAAAAATACAATTAAATATGACAATCTATACAGAGTGTTAGAAGCATAGTCTACTATGCTAAAAAATAATCGAAAAAGATGATACAAGTCCCCCCTAAGAATGGTGAGAAAGCAGGCATTGAAAAGGTATAGATAGTATGATGAAAGGTTAGTAAGAATGTAAATTATTTCTTGGTGTAGATCATACTGGAGAGGTACAAGGGCATTGTCATGAGTTAGCAAGAAATTATTTTAGAAAAGGCATAAGTACACAGAGGTTTGCTATATTTCTGATTGAATTTGGGATAAAGTTTCATAATTTGGCTATGCAGTGTGAGTATAGACGTTGTCCAATTCTTTTTTTTGTTTGTTTATAGATTTCAAGCAGGTTTTTGTCTTGAGAGTGCAGAGTGCAGTTTTTGGAGATAGTGAAAAAGTACTGAGGAGATAGAAGGGCAGTTAGAGGGATTAGTTGATGTGGGGATTCTAACCAGTTAAAGCCATTTAATGCAAGACAATAATGAGATCTGTGTGGCAGGTTAGCTGCAAATCTAGCTATCTTATTATAGGATTGCTCCTGTTGCAATTTAAGACAGATCTGGATGTTAGTCAAAACAGGTGAGCCATAGAGAAGAGAATGTAAACACTAAGAGTTAGCTAAGGTGATTCTACTAGAAGGAGTAAGGAATGTTTTGTTCTATATAGCAGACCTAGCTTTAGATGATTTTTATACAGTTTTATATGTGAAACTCAAACTTTAAGTTGACATCTATGATGCCTCCAAGCAGTTTGATATGGGTAACTACTTCAATAGCTTGATCTTTTGGGGATTAAGTAAAAGTTGGTTTTGATTTAGTCACAGTTCAACTGAATTGAAGGCATCTTGTGCCATGGATTGTAGTTGTAGTGGGTTGTCAGATGAGAAGATAAGAGTTGAGTCATCTGCATACTGAATAAGGCAAGCTTGCTAAGAAGAGGTTCATTGATGAAAATGTTACAGAGTAGTGGACTGAGAATAGAGCCTTGAGGAACACCTGTTTTAACTAGGAGAAAAGGAGAGAGAGAGAGACAGAGACAGAGAGATGAGAACCATTTGACAGAGTGCTATCTTTCAGCTAGGTAGTTAGAGAATCATAGAAGAGATGGTTTGGAAAGGCCTAGAGAGGGCATTTAAGTCAGAAGTTTCTCATGCGATCCAATGTCAAAGGCTTTTAAGAGAGCTAGAAAAATAAAAAAGAGATAGATAAACTTTCCATGATATATAGCCTTATTAATGACAACAGAAAATTTGAGAAGAGTTGTAGTGGTGCTATGGCCTGGTCAGAAACCTTGTTGTGTTGGGGTTAGGAGATAATTTTGTAAGACACTTTTCCAGGCTCTTAGAAAGGGGGTCAAGATATCAATTAGCTTAAAATTAGAGATTTCAGAAGAGTTATCTCCTTTATGGAGAGTAATAGTAAATATTTGTTTTCACAGGGCAGGGTCATTGGAGTCTTGCATAGATCTGTTGATGAGGATTGAGACTGGGTATGCAATAGAGCATCTAGCAAGCTTACAGCACTCAGCTGGGAGATCATCACCAGAAGGCTAACTGGGTTTCAGTTTCTCTAGTATCTGTCTAATATATGATATAGAAACAGCTTGAAGATTAAATGCAGAGATGTCAGGGCTACTAGAGTTCTAAGGTTGATTGTTGGGGAAGCCTGGAGGTAGGATAGGCTATGATGTCAAAGAAGAAGAAAAGTTAAATTTGGTAGCCATTTCTGTAGGGGATAAGATCAGATAGGGGTTTGGTGAGGAAGTAGGGTCAGGTTGAAAAGTTTTCTTAATTGAGCTCCAGAATTTCTTTGGATTTTTTTTTTTTGGATTATCTTGTGGGTCTGTATAATATATTTTTTGTCTAAATGAATTTTCTTCTTGGTGAGGTTGCATGACTTTATGTATAGATTTAAGGTATGAGGGGGGTTTATCTTTGTGCCATTGTTTCCATGCTTTGTCATGTTTTTGCATGAGAGTTCTAGTTAAATGAGTCAGCAAGGGGTTTGAGGATTTTTCACTCTTTGATTTCTGTTAGGGGCAAGGGAATTTATAGTATTCAAGAATATTTTTGAATAAAGACTGGTTACGGATTTTAGTAATTTATTGAGTGCATCAGGATGAAAGTTAGAAAGATTTCAGGTAGTTCTATATTGATTTCTTTAACTGGTAAGTCATTTTTGTATTAGCTAGTATGGGAATGGTCACTAAGGGAATCAGGTAGTACCCGAGAGTAAGCATACTTGCTTAGGTCAGAGACAAGTACCCAATCAAGGACAGGGTTTTTATGATCCATTTTGTTGTGTTGAGTAGGAAAATAAATTATCTGTTTAAATCCATACAAGTTAAGACTAATAGTTGGGGTGTTTAGATGTCACAGATTACCAATGAATGTTAATGTCACCTGAGATAATGATATCAATGGTAATATTTGTAGTTATCTAGCAAATAATTTTGTCTAATAAGTTAATATTATTAGCTGGTGATATGTATAGGCCAACTATATATAGCTTCTTATGTTTATTAACATTGAGAAAGAGATAAGAAGCTTTGCATGTTGGAAAGTTGGTATGTTAGTTTCAAGGAGTGACAAAGTTAGACTGTTATTATATATAATTGCAACACCTCTCCTTTTTTTGTGTAGTCTGTCGTATTGAATTATAACATAACCAGGAGACAGAATTTCAGAATCTTTTATATGTGGTTTTAGCCAATTTTCGATAATGACAGTAATATCTGGTGGGTATTGAAGAAAAACTATGCTTGAAGGTCTATAACTTTGTTTAGAATGCCATAAATATTAATAGAGGTAAGGAGAAGTGTTGTGGGTACACAGGAATTAGGTGTAGAGGGTAGAATGGATGAGGCTGAGAGGCTGGGGTTTGGATGAATGTTACCACAATCAGTGATTTTAGAGAAGAGTGGATTGAGATTAGTTATTTTTTATAAATTATATTAATTTATTCCAGGTTATATCAAAGTAAACTGAATGGTTAGAAATTTTGTTTTTGAAAGGGGAACAGGTTGGACATTAAATACATTTGAGGAAATAGGTATGAAGGTAGGATGCCTGGTAGTTTGTGAGTATGAATAAAGTGAGAGAGTACGATGGTAGGTAGTAAGGTGACAGAAAATGTATAGCAGAGATTGTTGGCTTAGTTGTTCCAGGTTCCTGGATGACATATGTATATTGTGGTCTGACACGACGGACAAGTAAAATAAAGTTTTAAAATACATCCATTTACTTCTCCCTTTTTATCATTCACTCACTATGTCTCTCATGATGACTTTAACTTATTAGATGTCACACTAAGAAAAAACAGGTTGGAAAGGAATTTTTTTTCAAACCTGTACCATAAGCCAACACTTTTCAACTCATATCTTCATTACAACAGTAACCAGCCATACTTCCAAAAAAGACATTTAGTGAAGGGCCAGTAATGTAAACTGGCACGTATAACTTCTGATTATGACACCTTTATCAAAGAAAGCAATAACCTGTATGGTATGTTTTTAGATAGTGATTACCCTGTAAACAAACCCTTTACAAACCATCCAAGATGAAATAAATGTTTGGGTGTTAAACTACATACCAATCTTGGGACTAGGGAAGTAATGTGTTGCTCCTAGGAAGATTGTGGGTGCAAACTATTAGAAGGCAATGATGTTAAAATACAAAAATGAAACCAGAAGGACAAAAAAATTTTGAACAAAAACTGGAACATATTTAGCCACTTTCAAGACGTGGCAGGACATTTGGGTGATTGACCACTTATAATAAACAAAAGAGGTAAAACCTTTAAAGAGTAGTTGGAAAGAGGAGTGGAAAGCATCACCATGACTAACAAAAAGCAGGGAACATACAAGTGTGGGTTTTGCCACCAGTGACATTATATTTTTGGAAGGCAACAAAATTACTATTACTGCCCATAACAAAACCTACATGTCTAGTAAAATTTTTAATTGCAGTTGTACTGGTCTTATATATGTTGCCAACTGTTTGCCATGTGCCTCTTTTTACATAGGAAAAATTGAAAGAACACTAAGGAGGTGGATTTACGAGCATGTGCATGACATTGTTATCAGAAAAGATACAAACACAATTTACAAGCATTTCCTTTTATGTAAGATAACAGGTTTTGCATTTTTTTGTATTGGGCAATGTTCCCATTAATGCCAGAGGTGGTCCCTTGGAAACCAGAAGTGAGTGTAGGGACTAATTTGACAGCTAAACTTAGACACTGGTTTCACCCCCAAGACCTAATGACAATATATTGATATCCAGCGTACTGAAGCTGAGAGCTACAAAATGATAACTTTTACTCTTGTACATGACAAAATGCATAATATTTAAATATGTTTACATTTTTTTAGCATTCAGTTTTATTTATTTTATCACAGACTTTGATCAATGACCTTTTAAACATTATTTAATGATGGATTGCAAATTTCTTGTCAGTTCTGATGAAGTCTTGACTGCTCTAAGGATGAAAGCACTTAACTGTGATTTAATTAAAGGATTTTACCCTCTTTCTGAGTGTTTGGACTTAATATAGCACATTATTTCTTGGTTATTGATGTTTGTTGCTGTGCTTTCTGCTTTGCTTTTTTAGTTCTTTATTTGTCTCTTACCTCTTTAGTCAATTTTACTGCTAATGTCATTCTATTTTTACAACTTCTTTCATACAGAAGTAGATGACTATTTTCAAAAGCTTGTGATGCCTGATTCTAAAATGGAAGTATTATTATTGCTTTGCTTGTTGTCATATTTATTTTATTTTAATGTAAGCATTTTGTTGACATTTTTATCTTTACTTATTCTTTCTCTTTTGGGGGATTCAAAAGGCAGGATAGCAAAGACTGTCTGCCTAGACTATATAGCCATTTACAGAACATTATTTGCTTAAAATGTTTTATGTATTCTTATCTCTTTTATTAATTTGTCTATTTTTATATTATTATTTTGAGCCAATTGTTTTTTATATATAGGAGTGATCATTCTCTCAGCTCACTTTGAAGAATGAATATGATAATTAACTTTTTTACAGCTCTATCCTCTGGTGTTCCTAATTTAAATAAATATACTGATTAACATTTTAGAGCTGTCTCCATTGGTGTTCCAGATTTAGCAACCATGTGATTTTTCATGCTGGCATCCATGGAGTGCACATTTGTCACTTTGGTATCTCTTTATTCATCTCTGTCTGCATTTGAGTCTCTGGTCTTGTTTGTTATTACTTTATTTCTGATGTCTACACTTGGAAATTGAATTTGTTTTCTGCCTGCCTTGATGTGTGTGCCTAATCATTATTGACAGTTGGCATCTGTCAGTTGTCAGGCAATTTTTTTCCAGTTAAGCAAACAGATACCTTCTTTTTGGATTGTGAAATTTCTTCATTATTTAATTAATTTTTCTAGCAATGGCTTTTGCTATCTATATTTGCCTTCTTGATAGTATCCTTGTCAGGTGGTGGTTTGTGTCTATCAGAGGCAAAAGCGGATGGACCAGCTGGTTGATTAATTCACCATTTTCTGCAGCTTTATGACTATTTCTATTCTCACCATCAGCTTTCCAGTGATTTAAAATTATGTTATTGTATTTGTCTGCCTATCCTTGACATATTTGCAACACATTTCTGACTTATTCATCAGTAAGCAAATGTCAGTTGATTGTTGACTGTTTCACTGGAAGGTTAACATTTTTATTTTACAAGACCTACATTTGGTTTGTTAATTAAATATCATTTTCATCATCTCTGCATTTTCATTTTAACATCTGCAATTATTTTTGTAATAATAATATGATGGGTTTGTTGCTGATATTTTTAAATAATTTTGGTAGCATTATTTTCTCTTATTTTCTTAGTAATTCACTTTTATGGTTGGATTTTGCAACTGCCATCCACAGAATTAATCTTTTCCATTATTTTGCCTCTTGGCACTTATAATTGTAAATGTATCCATTACTTCATTTTATTAGTCAATAGATTTCTGTCTTGTAATGTAGATTATCAGATTCTGTTTCTTTTTTTTTACTTGTGCTGTACTTGGCTTATAAACATATTAACAAACTGAAAGTTCCTTGGGATGAAGAACAGCAGGAGTTATGGCAATATATCCTGTTAGTGTTATATAAATTACCACAGCAAACAAAACAGTACTGGTTTATTTTCATTATTACTCATTGCTGCCTCTGTCATGTCTAACTGTTAAAGATTCTGTCTACTGAAGTCCAACAATATAAGTAATTTGAGTTATATATTTTGACATTGTGACTGCTAAATCGGGTAAAATGCCTTGGCTGCTGTAAAACAGTTAGGTTTGCCCTCTATCAGGAGGTATGGGAAGCACAGAAAACAGGAGTAAATGGGAATCAGCTGACTTTAAATATTAGGGCCACTGTGCAGCTAAATCAGCCATGCTTACCATGCGTGGCTATCCTGGCCCAATGGTGCACAATATTTTTGTAGAAGTTTGTGAGAATAGGGCTGGGCTGGTATACAGATCAATTTTAAGAAATTACAAAGTTAACACAGGGGCAACAGGTGTTGAACAAGCTGGTCGAAAGCAAACATTTTCTCAGGCTTTTATAACTACATTCACTAATGAACATGTTGGAATAGTGAATATCCTGAGAAAGAATTGGAGTATTTTTTTCCTGTTTTGATGGGATTTTAGAATATATTGGGAAGGAACCCCAGGTAATTTTCAGAAAGGGTAAATCCATTAAGAGTTATTTGGAACAAGATGAAAACATTAACATTCTCAGGAATTCTAGAAGGCCTGGCACTTACAAATTTGGAGCTTGCCCTCAATGCTCCTATATTAGGGAGGGGGAACATTTGTGGTTAATAGAAATATGATTTAATCCACTTTTCATTGCAACTGCAGTACTACGGGCATTGTTTATGTTGCCCAATGTAATCATTGTTCATGTTTTTATGTGGGCAAGACTCAGAGACATTTTAGAGATCGGATCTATGAGCACTTGTTAGATATTAGACAGCTTAAAATGAGTAATGTGTTGGCTAAACATGCTGCTCAATATCTGGGGCATCAGTTTACATTTTGTGGAATGCAAATGTTACAAAAGAATCCTAGGGGTGGACCTTGGCAAGATTTACTGGAGACCAAAAAGCTGATATGGCAAATTAGATTACAGGCTCATAATCCCCCTGGGCTTAATGACCATATTAGTATTAAGAGTGCTTTAAAACTTAGGTCATATATTGTTTATATTTATTTAATGACAAGTTAAATGATTTTTATACAAATATATAAGATGTTTAGTTAAAACAGTTTTTGTCTTGATTTTTTCAAGTTTATACCTCTTTAAATGTATATTTATGGTTAATTATTTAAATGGAGGTAATTGGTCAGGTGATTGTGTTGAAGCACTATTTAAATGGATTTTATTGTTTGATGGTTGATTCTGAAGAAGTCTTTTGGTATAATCAGATGAAATCACTCAATCCATTGTTTAATAAATATATTTTTACTATCTTGAGGTGTGTGGGTCTGCTTGGAACACTTGAACTGGTTTTATTGTAATTTGGTTGTGTTGTTCTGCTTCAGGGCAACAAAAATACTAAATTGGAATGCTGACATTTTCTGTTTCTTTTATTCCCCATCTTGGCAAAAAATATGAACTTTTCAGTCTCCTTTGAGAAAACATTTGTGTGAAATATTGTGGCTTTACTGGAATTCTAATTAAATAAATTCATCCTGGTTTCTTTGGCTAGTTGTCTTTTGTTTTGGCACTCAAAAGGTACATAGATAGGAAGAACTGACCCAAAGCCAAATAGGATAAAATTCTGTCATCCCATATAACCAGGAATTCTTTGAAGGCAAGCTGCATCAGTGGCATAGAGGGATAAAGCCTTGACAACAGCCCAGATGACCAGGGTTCAATTAGCAGCTCAGGTGACTGATTGAACAGTAAGGGAGGGATGGATGATACCATTCCAGGGTGGATGGATGAGTCTGTGGGCATCTACAATATCGATCCCTAATGGAGGTGGGGATGGCAATAGGTAGGTGTGTCTACAAGGAGGGATTAAGGGTGGCAACAAGGCTGAGCTGCTGTGGAGGCAGGATGAAACACTACATGTCTCCATTGCATGCCTGCCTTCCAGGCTAAAACCATAGATCTGCACAACAGAGGGAGGATTGGTGGGTAGGGCATAAATAAAAATCCTCCCACCAGACAGATACACAGATGAGATGAGCCCCTGGTTACCTCATTCCATGACCAGCCCCAACACAAACTGGTCTGAAAGTCCAGAGAGGTGAGGTCAGCAGCTGTTAGATTTGGAATGGACAGGTGCCAGGGTGCTGGACCAGTAAGAATGAAAGGAAACAGAGGGGAAGCAAAAAAAAGGAATTCCTTGAAGGCATATCAGCATATCTGGACTTGGGAGATGCTGGTGCACATGACTAACAAAAACTGAAATGAGAAATTTTGGAAGGGCTGGAACTTCAGTTGCACCAAAGTTTAAGATTCACAACTGAAAATTCAGCATGGAGAGACCTGTAAAGTTACAAATTATTAACTTAAAGTGTTTTTGAAACTGTGGTAAGAATATCATATAATTAATATGAGTATATTTTACAGATCTTGGTTGTAGGTAAATTTAACAAGGCACTCCCTAGTAGCCTAACTAAAAATGGGTTTTCCAGAGTGACCCTAAGACTTCAGATCAAATAGATGGTGCAATACAACATCTATTATTAACTGAAAGTGCAAAGTCTAAGTTAGACTTACATGTACCCATGGCTAATAGTAAGCTTTCATCCAAGTAGACTTCTTTACACACAAGAAACATGTTACCATCTGAGTAGGTTTGTTTTAAACATTGTAGAAAATGACACATAGCCATGTTCTTCACAGTTAACAAAATCACTACAATACTTGCAAAAGCTGTTAATACTAGCCAACAGCCTGCGCCTGAAAGTGTGCCTATGAAATGCAAAAATGCTGAAACTTAAAATACTAGAAATTTAGTATCTGATTTCTCTCTCTGTGCTGTTATTAAACTTGTCAAATGTAATATGGCAGAAGGAAAATAAATTAAAGGATTGTTGGATTTGAGGAGCATGATTACACAAGTTAGGACACAATATTTTTGTAAGCATAATACAATTAGTAAGCAGAAAACTAAAATAATGTGTATATGTGAAGCAATGGGAAGCCCACACAACACAAGAACAAATGCAAAATATTTTAGGGAAAACATTATACCCTGTAGCTCTAATGCCTAACTTAACACATAATGTGACAATTGGCCGATTTTCTCCCATTTTAAAGAGTTGTGGAAATTTTGAGGAAAGATTCACAAGATATTTTATCAGAAATACATAGCTCCACTAAAATGGGTATAGTAGTATGACACAAAAGCAACCAAGATTTGGGTCTGGGTGGAAAGGTTAGATGAGTCTGGTACTGAATCCTATCAAAAGATTCCAGTTGTTAAAATAATAATATAAGTCAGTGGCGAGACAGGCAGGGAAGTTGAATCTTACCAAAAGACTCCAGTGGTTAAAGTAATAAAGGAAATCACTATAGAAACTGATAGAAACGAGTCAATTTCTAAGAACACACTAAAGGAAGTGTGCATATGAACCGAAGAAGAAATGAGTGAAAGGGGAGCTTGACCAAATGTTTTAGCATCTTCTTGCTAAATAAAAGCAGAAACTTTGTCATAAAAATAAGTCTATAAGTAAAGCAAATAAAATAGCCACTGAAGAAAAGAAGGGGGAAACTACCAGTGCCCTGGTGGAAGAAAATTGCATTTGTGAATTGTCATTTTTAGAAGATGAACTACGTGAGAAGGACTGAAACCTGTAACTATATTTAAAGAAGAAGAGGCCACTGCTTCAACTTCATTTTTATCTATTAATGAAAGTAATGCTGATTTGGTTGACATCAAAAGAAGCCGTATGAATTTCAAAATAGTTCAGAGGGAAGACAATTCACTACATACAGCTATACAGAAAATAGCTAGAATAGATGGGGAAACATGGAGACAAAAATCTATCATTTCATATCCCTGCTTTGAACTAAGAAATTACATGATGTACTGGGTAACCAAAAGTAGAGACAGATACTGAGCCAGCTATTAGTTTTGAAGTCTTTCAGAATACTTGTAATAAAATGACCATGTAGTCACATTTGGGTGGTCATTTAGCAATGGTTAGAAAAGCTAGGGTTTTAGGAATTTACCTAGATTTTATTGGACTAGTATTATGAAGGATATAGAGAAACTTTGTGCAGATTGCTCACAATGTCATAGTACAGCACCCAACCAAGAGTTTTAAAAATCTGTTAATACCATTACCCACACTGAAGTCGCTTTTGAATTCATATACATTGTTAGTCCACTTGCAAAATTGACTAATGACCATTAGTGTATATTGGTAATTGTTACTTATACAACAAACTTTCCTGAGGTAGTACTCCTAGAAAGTATCAATACCAAGTCCATAGTAAAAGAATTAGTACTGCTTTTTCCTAGGGTAGGAATTCCCTGAAAAATTCTTAATGACCAAGACACCCCATTGATGTTCAAAGTAATGTGTGAACTTTGCAAATTTTTAAAGAACAGCTGAGGACATCTGAATATCACCCTGAATCAGAATGGGCTAGTAAAGTGCTTTAATATAACTTTAAAATCTATGTTACAAATGTTTATAGAGGTGGATGGGAGAAACTGAGATTAACTGAGAAGTATGCCAAGCCTCAAATGAATTCACACCTTTTGAACTACAGTATGACAGACATTCCCAAGGCTTTCTAGATACAGAAAAAGAAACTTGAGAGAAAGAAAACATATCAGACCCACAAGACAGGTTAAAAACTATAATGTCTATAGCAAGAAATATATGAAGAGTGTTGTGATGTCTCAACAGACAGCACACAACAAAATATTCATCTCAGAGAGTTAAAATCAGTAGATAACATGTTCATATTAGAACTCACTGCTGAAAATACATTTCTTGCAAAGTGGTAAGCACCATCTGAAATTATGGAAAAAATATGTGAAGTAATTTATAAGGTGAGACAACCAGCAAAAAAGGAAGCCCAAATAGTTTTGCCACATTAATGTTCTGGCTGTGTAAGTTAACAAAAGAAGTTAAGATTCCCATAATAAATACTGAAATTAAAATAGCAGAGTCATTGTCAATGTCTTAGAAATAGGGAGTTAAGGAATTTATACTCACGAATAAAGATGTTCTCAGAATAGCCTGGTAGAACAAGTTTTCTCTAGAAATCAGAGAACTGTGCCTGGTGAGAAAGTAAATTTAAAACCATATTAGTTACCAGAGTCCCAATACTAAGGATTCAGTGAGCAGGAACAGAAATTGCTTAAAATTCAGGTCATAGAGGAATCCTAAAGTAAGTGGACCAATCCCATTGTACCTTTCACAAAGTTTAATGGGTCTACAAAGATATGCAGATAGCTTCAGAAGATAAAAGAAAAAAAACGGTGCTTTTCACATCAGATAGACTGTTTCACTGCCGACTCCTCCCTTTTCATATATATGTAGTACACAGTAACATAGCTAGGGTGGGTGGGGTGAGAGGGACAACTGCTCCAAGTGCTAAGAACTGGAGGCACAATCATGAGGCCATCTATCATCCTGATCACTCTTTAGTGCAATACCAGCTTTCAAAAGCCAGTATTGTATTTGCAGTCAAACCTGAGAGCTGTAGCTGTGTGGTCTAAACTGCAGAAACTGCTTGCTACAGATTAAAAGTAAAATAAATATTTTTTTGTTATTTCAACTAAAATCTGAGCACTATAATACTCTGTGCAAACAGGTTATAAACTGTAGCAACTGTTTGCTACATTTGTAGCAAGCAGTTTGCTACAGTTTAAAAGTAAAAGAAAATCTTTTTTAGCTAAAATCTGAGCACTGTAGAGCTATGTGCAGGCAGGTTATAATCTGTAGCAACTGTTTGTTATATTTGTAGTAAGCAGTTTGTTACAGTTTAAAAGAACAAAGATTTTTTTTACCAAAACCTGTGTGCTATACCATTCCACACAGGCAGGATATAAACTGTAGCAACTGTTTGCTACATTTGTAGAAAGCAGTTTGTTACAATTTAAAAGAGCAAAGTTTTTTTATCTAAAATCTGAGTACTGTAGCACTCTGTGTAGGCAGGATATAAATTCTAGCAATCGTTTGCTACAGTTTAAAAGAAGAAAGGATTTTTGTTACTAAATTGTGAGGAAGGAAGGTTGGGCAGGGCATATAAATGGGACCTGAATGGCTGGGGCAGATAGGGCGGGGCTTGTCATGCATCTGGCCATCTATGCCAGTAGAAAGAATGGACTTTTTTTTTTTGACTCTTCATTTCTTGAAGAGCTGAGGTGGCCTGGGACTGGGTTGATTGGGTACTGTCCTCATGTCTGTAGGAACCATCATGCAAGTTTTAGAGAAGTCTTTTTTTTTGCTGTTCATTTGAAGAGCTGGGGGTGGATCACTAGTTTGTGGGACTGGCACATGATGCTGGTTGAACAAGCTACACTTCTGGTAGCACCCATAATACTGCAGAGGCTGAGAGATAAAATCCTTAGACCCCTATACCAGATATGCAACAGTCTGTGTGGATGATGTGGCAATATTTTCTGAGGACTCAAGAAACATATTCTTAAAGTTTAAGCCATCTTGGATTCTCTATATCAAGCTGTACTAACTGCTAACCCAACTAAGAGCAAGTTAGGTATGACAGAAGTTCATTACTGAGGTTGATCTAGCCACATTCTGCTTTTAAATGCTCTACTCACCAATCCCTTAACAAAAGAAGCTTGACTTCTAGGATCAAACATAAAAGCCAACAATTTTGGAGGGTGAGTTTTTAACATATCAGTCAAATAATAATAATAGTCATAACTATCCATTAACACTCCAGATTCAATATACTTTGCAATGGGAACTTATTGATCATTTCATCCCATGCGTTCCTATCATCTAATCTTAAAAGCTGTTACCCAAACTCCCTTTGCTCTATCTCACTTTCCATCCCTTCAACCTATCCTCCTCCTCCTGCATTCTGCCACTCTGTATCCATTGGGCAATACTAGCCTCAACTATCCTCATGTGACTGGCATGCTTAACACCTGTTTCAATACTTGCATGTACTGTTTAACAAATGAAGGCTTCCATCTTTTTCTCAGAGTACCTCCATACTGCCATCCATTCAAATTCTTATGGATTCTTGTATGCAAAGGAGGTAATGTGTTCCACTTTGCTACATATGATTATATATTCATAATAAGAGGCAAAACATTTCATTTATACTGCTTCAAAGTATGTTTAGATATCTAATATATTTAATCCTATGTAGAAGGCTGAACAAAAAATGTCACAATGAGGACTGCAGCACTTTTCCAGACACTGTCTCATAGTGACAGCTATTTCTGAAGCAACTTACAGTGCTGCCATCATCTGAAGAATTGTGGCACAGGATGAGCCCAGTCCACCCCTTCCCTCTCAGAATGAGCACAATCATTTTCCCCTCACCAGTTCCAATGAACACCCAAGCTTCTAATCAAACACATCTGGGCTTTAGTCAGGACTTTATTCTTCTGTGCCAACATAGCCAATTAGTTATTTAAATGTTTTTGATATTGGCACCTTTATTTCATATATTTCATAATGACAGACTCCCACTCATATTGACATTTATTTTTCATATCTGTGAAGTGCATAATGACACTGCCCTAGTCTTTTTTATCATTGCCTTAGTCTTGATAGTATTAACTATATAACCTAAAAACATGCCAAAATTTGCTAGAGCTCTAGACAGTTTCTCCAAATCCTCTTCTGGTCTGGACAAATATCTATCACATCATGTGCATATAATGAAATCTTAAAATCCTCTTGCCTACTCTGTATCTGCTTATATCAGATTGTCTCACCCACACCAGCAAATGCTCTACATAAACTGTGAAAGGCACAAGAGACAGGGGACATTGATGTGGGTTCTCCCCTCATAAGTCTTAAAAGTCAGTGATATTTCTGTATGAATCTTTACTCAAGTCTCTGAGGTTCTATATACAGTTAAAATCAAATACACAAATTCATGGGATAATTTCAGGTCTAACAATGCCCTAGCCAAATAATAACACCCCGTCTTATCAAATGACTTCTCAGCATCAAAGCTGATCATCATTAAATCCTTTATCTCACTCTGAACTAACTTTATTTTTATTCCAGTATTCAGAATATTATGAGAAGCATGTCTCCCTAAAACAAATCCACCCTGGTTCATATGTATTAGCTCTGAAAACCACCATGCCTCACAGGCCACCAAAATAGCCTATTTATACTATTTAATATTGAAATCAGCCTATTAATTGGTACCATTCTGTTCTTTTGTTCTTTTGCAAAACTGATACTAGCACTTGTCTTCATGAAGGGGGGACCTCCTATTCCTGAATTACATTATTATATTTCTTCAGTGGACATGGAATAAATGTAACTTTATACAGTCTCCAGACTTCTTTCAGAATGTCATCACTATTTTATGTTTTTTTCCATCCATTTGTTCAACCATAAACTACAACAGCTTTTCTTCTATAATCATTTTCATCGGTTAAGTTGCCTGACCTTGGAGGAATTTTTTTGAACTGCAACCTATTCAAATCATCATCTATTTCTTTCCCATACAGCTGTCAGTAGTCTCTGCCTCAATCAAATTCTAACAATATTTCCAGAAGGGTTCTACAATTGCCACAGGCTCTTGCAATATGAGATGTTTGCAGTGCCCTGCACAGCATATTTACTTTTCTATAATCTGTACCATGTTCTATACTTCCAAGCAATGTGGCTTTTCTTTTTTAAACACCTTTATTAAATTATCACTTAAAACATAGACAAGCATATATTAACAGTAAATAAAACAAACTGTATTAACATTTTTTTCATTTATATATATTACACCACATATCTTTTCTTTCCTTGTAACTACCGTCAAGCCAACATTACATAAATTGCTGAATTCTTTCTTCCCCTTAAACTTTACTCCTCCTCCTGAGCATTATTCTGCATGTATTATTCCCACAATTTTCATTTATTTCTATGCATTTTACTCCTTCCGTTTTCTAAAGAACCCTCTTCCAGTTCTTTTATCGCCTTTATAATATTTAACACTTCAAATACAGTTGGTTTAGGCTTTGATTTGTATTTTCTAGTATTTGCCTTTTTGGCAGCCAACAGAGTTCAATTTAATAAGGCCTTACTAAGTATGACTAGATAATTCAGACCCTGTATCCCAGCTCAAAAGGATCAGTTCTTAGTTACAGCTATTTGCTTGCTCAGCACTCTGCAGAGAATTTTAAAATCTGACAAATCATCACACTCCCAAGACATATGTTCCCAGTTACCTCTTTATTACTCATCATATCTCCAGCAGTTGCTATCTATCTGAGGAAAAATTCTTTGAAATCTTTTCGGGGTATAAAATACCTATACAAACACTTCCAGTCAAAGATCCTAAACCTTCTGGATTTTGATACAAACTTGAGAGCCAAACACAAGTCCTGTCATTGTTATCTTGTAAACTGCTTTTCCAGTCTCTCTTCCCAACTATTTTCTAACCTCCTCTGATTGAGTCTTATAGTTATTGTACAATATTTTATATGACCTACTAATTATCCCTTTTAAACAGAGCAGGTCTTTCAATTAAGATTGCCCTTCCTGTTTGTCTTTGCTTATGTTCTGATATCAATGCCTGGTAGGGATGGCAGCCTCTAGTGAGCAGTCCATACAGCTTCCTGATCTCATTTCACTTTATAACCTTTCCCTCTCTAGTTATTAACACCAGTACCTTGGTTCCTTTGCCAGGTTTCTCCAGTAAATCCTAGCTCCCTCATGCCTATTTTCTGTGCCCCTACTTGCAACCATCCGTATTGGCAAAATCTCCATTCTGGTGTTGGCTTAGTTCTTAGAATACTTTCTACTACTTTCTGAATATAATATTCTGTATGCTTATTATTTGGCAGAAGGATCTGCTTCCAAAATCCCACAGAGTCTCTTTAGTTCTTGAACTTCCTCCCTGCTTCATTATCATTCCTTTTCATCTTAAATTATAACCTTCTGATTGTATTATGCATATGACGTGTTTTATACAAATACTAATAAGAACTAAAATTGTTCTACTTACAGTTACTTTTTTCCCTTTTAGTGTCCTTTGAAACATTAATGATATAAAGTGGAGTATATGCTTTACAGTCTACCCACAGGTTTAATTAAATCAGCAAAAGTCCATTCTTTCTCAGCCACATTTTCTTGCCAAGCTATATTTCACAAATGTAAGTGATGCTTTATAGTCTCCCATTTATTCACTAGTTTCAGTGTTGCTGGTCTTCTTTCTGTTCATCTGTATCTCCCAATACCAGTCTCTGGTTCAGGTTCAAGGTCCTCTTGGTTCTTCTAGCCAACTCCTGTGCTTTTTTCTGTCTCTCGAGCATTTTCTTTTGGAACATTGGAAAAGGTTCACTGCCAAAATCTCTCTCTGATCTTTATTGATGGAAGAACGAGAAGTGGAGTTCCCTTCTGTTTGTTGGTTCACTTTTTCTTGGATAAACTTTTTTATTTCTTCTTTAGCCTGTTCTGTTTCAAAAATGCATTTGATCCTCCAGGAAAAAAATAATATGAAGACAGCTTGATACAGCAACTTGAATCTTACACATACCTTTCAACATTCCCTGATTGCTGGGAAAATTTGCTTCTCTTCTGCCTAGTGCACATTAAATAATTTTCCATAAACACTCTGTTGTCTCCAATGTTTAATACTTTTATTTCCCACAGTTTGGTCAGAGTCAACTGTTGAGACTGGTATGATTGCATATTTACTAATACAGGTCTTGGCTACTTTCTTATGATCAGGGTTGCAGCATGCACTCAATGTGCCCGTTACAAATCATGTTGTAGAATACCAGTCTAGTTGCTTATTTGTGCTTTCATGAAAATGTATCAGGCTGTTCCTTCCATTTCCTCTTATACAGCAGAAACTCTCAGGTTTTCTCTGCACACTCTGTCTTCTAATGATTTTTGAAACAGCACTCTTGAGAAGTCTCATACTTAGCCAGCCTTTTCTTCATTTCAGCCTCTGATTTTTGCAGTTTTATCTTTTTATCTGAATAGCTTCTATTTTTCGGGCCTTTTTACATTTGAGTTGATATGCTCTTTGAATTTTTCATTTATTTTAATTACCTCCGAGTACAATTGATTTATTTTTTTCTTTAAATTACTGGAAGCCATGACTTGTACCAGAGCTGATGCTTGAACTGCCTTTTGCTGAACAGCTGCAAGATTCTTCATAACCAGTGTTTTCTATTCACATTTTCTGGTTGCTTTTCTTTCAGATTCTATACATTTCTTCTTTCCTGGCATCTTAGCAGTGTACTTACTAGCAAATAACTGAATTTTACTCAAGCTTGCAATTTCACCTTCTTTCTCAGTTTCCTTTTTTCACACTGGGAAAAGTTAAAATTAAGCTGCTGATCAGTGTGTAACCATCTTGGAAGTCCCTGCATTGTAGTTGTTCTTGGTACTAACTCATCATCAATGAACAATTATTTATCTTTATTGTGAACTGAACCTTAAGGTCTTCCTTTTCAAGAGCTGAAAGAGTGGCAGTTAGTAAAGAAGGTTATGTTATTAACAGTTAAGCAAGTTGCTTCCTGTACTCCACTGTTTGATTTCCTCAGCTTCCATTTGCCTACTATGCTACTTTGAGCAAGTCACTTTACCAGACAGTGCAGCTGTATTACCCCTGAAAAGGACACTTGAGTCCAGTGGACTTACCTAGTTAACAAATAAAAGACCTTTCGGCTTTTCCCGGTTAGGGGTCGCCACAGCGGAACTCCGGTCCGCTCATGATTGGTAGTAGATTTTTACGGTGCTGAGTTGCCAGCCCGACGCCCAACCTTCAAAGAAGGCACGCCCATTCACACTCTCACCTACCTGCCAGTTAACAAATAAATAAATAAAATAAAAATACATTAACGGCTCCTGTTTCAAAAGTGATAACTCAACATTTTTTTTTCTTTTATAGCGTCATATGTAATTACTAGGCTAACAACCCCAGGGTGGCTTTTTAAGCCTAGCCTTGCTTCTCAGATGTATTTGACAAGTGTTTATACCCTAGAGTTTTTTTGAGGGATATACGTAGGCTTGGGCAGAGATGGTCAAACATTTACATACTGCTTCTGTCTACTAGGGTAAGTTTCTGATTCTCCTTTCATTTGTCAAAATTACACTTGAATTAGGTTAAGGAAGAACTCTGCTTCACATGGATGGGAATTAAGCATGTCTTTTCCCTACAGGTAGCTTATGCAGTGTACTTCTTGTTTTTTCCAGATCTCCTATAACCTTCTGCTCATTTCTTGCCATCTAAGCATTGATCTTCTTCATAGGTATATAGGTATTTATTAGGCTTGCACCCCTGGTGACCATTGGGGAACCTAGGCCAAATTCAAAAGCAGCACTGTCTGGTTAAATGACTTGGTCACGTTCACACTGTAGGCAAATGAGGGCTGAGGGAATCAAACCATGTACTACAAGAACTACAGCTCAGGGCATTAATCGTCTTTGCAAACTGCCAGACTTTTTTTTATCTTTGTTATAGTTTATTTGACTTGTCTTTCCTACATTCCCTACTTTTAATAAAACAGTGAGGTTTTAAAACTGTGATGCATCAACTTTTATGTATTTTGCTACATATAGTAGGGGCCTTCTTTTCTAACCTGTCTATCTGCATTGCAGATTATTAAGGTCCAGTGGATTATAAAATATATCTATTTTACCAGAATTACACTTCTGGTGTATCACAATGAATGTTTGACTACACTTACAATAGAGAATGAACTACAGCAGGGTATCCAAGTGGCACTTGCATATTACAGAAATGTATAAATAGACAATTGTCAGTGGAAGAAAAAGCTATTTTAGCTAAATGAGCCCTTCTGACCTTATTGCCACATTGTTAATTTTGTGAAAGTATGAATACCCCATCATGCTGGTAGTTCTCTTCCTTCTTTCTGCCATGGAAAGTGATGCGTCATTCTATGCTGTTAGACCTAGTATGTCTTAAATTAGCAGTCCATCCAGGCTAAAACAGATTATGAATAATACACAAGGTCATACTGCTGAAGACAGGGTTATAATCCAATCTGGCAGCATTCCATACTTAGCTAAGGAAAATTCTAAGCTATACCTACACTTCTCACTCCATGTCTCTGCCTCCAAAGCTGATTAAAGCAGGCTGAAGACAAAATGAGTACGCTATTCATACAAGTACAGTGCAGTAGATATTTATGTTACATTTAGAAAAACATACTGGTTAACAAAGCTAAACTTAAATCAAGGATGTAAGTGAAATGCATGTTGTGGTGTCTGAATGCCGGCATAAAATCAAACTGGCTGTGCTGTCCCCTCAAATCATTATTTCAAACAGACAACTGATGAGAACAGTGTAACAAACAACACATTTGTCTTGTTGCACAGGTATTAAAGTTAAGCTTACTTCAATAAGTTGAAATATCAAGAGGTCTAGTCTTTGGGTTTCTTTTTCAGATAAACACATAAGCATATAGTGTATGCTTGATAGGAATAAAAAAATCCATAAAAGGTATATGATATTTAGACACGTAATGTATTTCATAGCTAAGCAGAATGTAGAATAACAATGACAGTGACAAGGCTCACACCAGTAACAGAAGATGGGTAATACAGTCACAGAAGACAAACCTAAAACTTACTAATAGAAAACAAAAACAATGAAGTCTGGGTTATGTGAAGTATGTTGCTGTTTGTCAATTCATTTATGGTAGCCACCAGCTATTATTAACTGATACAGCTGAACTTAAGTTAGACTGATTGTATGTGCAGGAATGTTATAGCATAAGATTGTAAGTAAGGCAGTAATGTACTAGTTGTTGCAGTACAACTATGGTAACCATTGTGTCAGCTTACCTTGCTGCTGACACCAAACCTGCCTCTATTAATGCAAGAGAAAGACTGATTCCAGTACATACGACGTTCATATTAGATGCAACTTAGTTACACTGTAAATATTTTAAAAGGTGCAATTTCCATTCCTAAATTTGAATCAACATTAATACCCTTTAGTGTCAAAAAGAATTCTATTCAGAAAAGTTGTAAATTACCCCAGACAGTTCTTGTTCAAGTAAACTTTTAATTTTGCACAAAACTTTTAGGTTTAATCTTAGAAATACAGTGCCGTAATAATGGAGAATTGCGAAACTTTTTAGAGGCTGTACAAGACAAAATAATCACACGTATCTGCTTTAGTTTCTGATAAGTAGACTGTGAGATCAGTAGTGACCTCGGGTCATAAAAAGGAAGTTAATGAATAGCACAGTCCAGAGTCTAAGAAACATGCTTCCTGAACTGGCGACCTTGAAAGAAAAAAGACTTCTCGGTGCTGTAAAAGTCACTAGCATGGAAACCTGGACTACAGAAAGCCATGCCTGTGAAGTTAACAGAGGCTACACAATTCACAAAAGCAAGATCAAGAGTTAGAAATTGTGCTGATGGGGGGGGTTCTATGTTAAAGAACCCAACAAAATACCAGTACAAAATAGTTAACAGCTTGGAAAGGACATGCTATCAAGAGGAGATAAAAAGATAGCACTGCAGTTTATACAATGACACATCTCAGGGTGAGAAAATAATACAGAAAACATAGTAGAGATGCCACTGAAGAGGATCAAAATTAACCAGTCTTAAATGGTACACATGAGCTTCAGTGATATCTAACTGCAGGTTATTCTCAATGGGTATAATTTTAAACCCTGTATTCTCAGATGGGGGTAGAGAGATACCTACAAAGATGCTGTGACAGAGGACACAAGTGCCCATCACCTTAGCCTAAGTGCTACATTTAACTATCTGGCTGTCCCTCCCCTTCTTTGGTCATGTCCCTTCTTATAGTTAACCCAGGCACCCCTGAATTTTTCTGTTATTCTGTACTCCACTATTCTAGCTGATAAGGCATCCTGGGGTCCTACCAGCTTCCCTGTGAAACTACTTACGACAACATTTATTGGTGCCTTTTCCATGTACTGTGTGTGCCTCTCCACATCCTTGTTCACTTCTACTGGACCCTCTTTTGTGTAATTTCATTTTGTTTATTTAGACTTGTAATATCATTAGGATACATTTGTTTTGCAGGTTACAAGTTATAAAACATAACACATACAACAATCACAAATAAATGTAAGTTTAAAAACAATATTGGACTTGACATTCTTTGGATAGCACTTCATTGCTCTTTTGAACTTTGAGAGAGTTCAGGTCATACCTCTTAACCTTTTAGAACAAGAAATCTGGACAAGGTAGAAACAATGGAGGAACAAATGGACAAAAATAGGGACACATTCTAATTATTGCTCTTATAAACTTAGAAAGTTGTTAGAAAAGACGATTTTGCATTAGCATGAATTTTCTGAAGAATATAAGTGACACCTGGACAACGTGTGCAAAATGGGAAAAAGGGGTTTTAAAATCTATTCTTAACAAAAGACAGAAAGACAGTTAGTGCACTTTATGTGATACGTGATGATGCATGAGATAAGATAAACTGATAACTCTTACAATTGCATAACATAATATATACTGCAAGCAGCATTTTTCTAAACTTAATCTACAGGAAAACCATAAACCATTAAGCTCAAATAAATAGGTAAATCAACTAGGCTTCCATTTATTCTTTTCAATGATGGTTTCACTACATACGTTTACAGTCTCTCAGCAGCACTCTCACTCTGTATACACACACACACACACACACACACACACACACACACACACACACACACACACACACACACATGCTGACACTCCCAACCTATATAAACTGTGGTACCAAAACAAGGTAGCAGGGACTTTATTACCACAGGTCAAAACTGCAGTTCAGTGATGCAAACCCTTCTTCAAGACATGAAACAAAAGTGATACATAAACTCTGCACTCTCTTGTTCCACTTTAGATTTAGTCCCCTTCCACCTGGCTGGATTGTTCAGCAGAATATAGCCAGATTTTTCTGGCTCCTACGGGTTGTCTCTCTTTATCCATGGCATAGGCTTAGGCCTCTTCCACCTGGCTGAATGCTTCAGCAGAATATCTCCAGTTTAGCTTAGGTTTCTTCAGGTTTTCTGTTCTCAGAAGTGTACCTAGCTATTTTTGTTCCTGGTATTATCCCCCAGTCTGGCTCCCTTCCTCAACTTTAAAGTGAGGAACAAAAAAAAGAGGGCTTTTCTCCTTGCACAGGCAGCGGCTACAGTTCATGCTACACACAACCACATTGAAGACCAATCAGGATCTGCCAATCATACCACCTAACACTTTGAGTGCAGGGTGGACACCCTCTTCATCCCACCCTAGCTATATTTCTGTCTCTTCTTTTCTGGAGTGCTCTACATAGAACCAGTATTTCAGACACAAAACACCCTTGGGAGTGAAAAGGCAATTTCTCTGCTCTCCAGGAATATAGCCCTTCTTTTTATACATTGAATTAACCAAGTAATTGCTTGTTAATAGCAATGTTTAAAGGAACGTCTCTACCTAATGCAAAACATAACTGTATTTTCTTAAAGAACAACACAAGGTTTTCTGTATACCAATATCTACATTATTTATAAGACATCCCCTGAGATTCAGAAACATGCCTTCCATGACCACATAATGGTTACTGCATAGATGCTGAGAGGTATGGTGACACTCTAAAGAAATGATTAACTAACCAACACGAGTCTTGTGGCTCAAGAAGTAACTAAGTAACAAACCCACTTGTACAAATGACAGGGCCAATGGGGAGAGAGGTTTCTTTATTATTGTGTGTGTGTGTGTGTGTGTGTGTGTGTGTGTGTGTGTGTGTGTGTGTGTGTGTGTCTGTGTGTCTGTGTGTGTGTGTGTGTGTGTGTGTGTGTGTGTGTGTGTGTGTGTGTGTGTGTGTGTGTGTGTGTGTGTGTGTGTGTGTGTGTGTGTGTGTGTGTGTGTGTGTGTGTGTGTGTGTGTATATATATATATATATATATATATATATATATATATATATATATTAGGAGAAATGCCCTTTTTATGAATGGTAAATGGGGAATGATGTAAGGCAAAGGATGGAGAAAAGGTAGAGGTATAGAAGCAGAGGTATGCTAATAAACATAAAACAACAGGGAAGGTGCTGACACCAAAGGGGGTTGAAAATGTGTATATTGACATACAGACAGAAAGAAGACAAGTGGTAATAGGGATTGCTGGGCAACAAATGGGGGGAGGTGAAACACAAGGAAGGTGAACACCAGGATGGGGGTTAAGGTCAGTAACCTGGCACCACACTCCCTAAGCTACACTCAGGAAGAAGTCAATGTCCAATAAGACTGTCTTCTCCACTGGGTCTTGCCTCTGATGTTGTTGAAGGCAGTGGTAGGCAGCAGTGTAACTTTTGCAAAAAGACCCTCTCCAGGTGCCAGTGCATGCTTCAAGGTTCTAGTGCACTAAATCCACCAGGACCTTCACCATCTCCCTCCAGATGACAATTTGCTGCTGCCTGGCAGTGCTAATGGAGGGAACAACAGCATTCCCTCTGGTGAATCCTTTCTCTCTGACCTCATTTTCCCATTGGCTTAATTTGTCAGGATGGTGTCTCCTCAGGCCACTGAAGTAGTGTTAGCGTACTCACCAGAATGGCTTTTCCCAATAGTCACTCCTTTAGCAAGACTGTGCCAGGCATTCACCATGTGTGTATATATGTGTATATATATATATATATATATATATATATATATATATATGTCAATAAGCAAGCATTTCCACTGATCCATGTGCATCAGGAAAAGATCATACTCTCTTTAGAGCTCCACAGCATAGCTCTGCTACATTCAGTGCCCTCAGAAGTCAAGGCCATTCACTAGGTCAAAATCCAAAGAATTATGGTTGTCCTGTCATGGTCATATATGTTGCTGCTGTTCATAAGTGACACCCAAACCAAAGGCTAAAAAGGTCACACAGACAAACCATTCAGTAAAAATTGAAGAAAAACCCAGACAAGCTTGAGTTTTCACTGTGTGATACTCTAAACCTGCTGTAATAGAGGCCCATGGGATACATGCAAATGCCTCCTTAAGGACATCAAGTGTTTCAACTACGTGGCTTCAGAATGTCCATGATGTTTTCACTTATTAAGTTTTTACGGTTACAATCGGGCTGATAAAGCCAAATCCCCACAAGCTGCTACATACATGTTTCAGCCTTTTGCTTTGTCGACCAAAGTCTCAACCAAACAGATGTCGACATTTGGGAGTCTGAACCAAAGTAACTAATATATATATATATATATATATATATATATATATATATATATATATATATATATACATATACACACACACACACACACACACACACACACACACACACACACACACACACACACACACATACATATATTTATATGGGTCTACTTCATTTGATCGAAAGACCATTTGATCGAAAGTTCATTTGATCGAAAACCAATATTCAAGGTACATTTGGGGGTTATGGGGGGTGAAGCCCCCCAACTATTTTTGTTTAAAATCTGTACTTCTTGTTTTATTTTCTTCTTTTAAAGGAAATTGGCTTTGTCCGCCACACCCCCTTAACTATATATACCAACTCCAGGGTGGCACGACATTGGGGAGGGGGATAAATCCCAGTTTTATGCCTTGAATACTGGTTTTTGATCAAATGAACTTTCAATCAAATGGGTTTCGATCAAATGGTCTTTCAATCAAATGAAGTAGACCCATATATATATATATATATATATATATATATATATATATATATATATATATATATATCCTATGGGTGTGTGTCTACCTATATATATATATATATATATATATATATATATATATATATATATATATATATATATATATATATATATATATACACACACACACACACACACACACACACACACACATATATATATATATATATATATATATATATATATATATATATATATATATATATATATATAAAATATGTGTGTGATATAGACAAAAGTTAGAATGCAGTAGCTGGCAGCAGCACTTATGGTGGCCCTTCCACATGCCAGACTTTAATACTTGATGATATCTTCTCTATAAAGGGGGGTGATTTGAATACTGGTGAGATGCTGCTCCAATCAGTACAGGTGGTGTTGACACCAGCACTTTCATTCCCTTCCGAAACCCCATGTAACAACAGCAGTTGGGCAGTGTGGAAGAGTAGTGTGTAGCTCATTTTATTACATTATGCTAGGATTAATTCATCATGACACCTGTGCACATATCAACCTTACATGTCTCGTGATAACTTGGAAATAGCTCTTGATAAGAAGAAGGATACCACCACCTATTTTTTTGTCCCAGGAATGAGCATATCTTTAGAATGTGTAGGAGTTAAGGGAATAGAGCGACAGAGTCTTGCATTCTTTTAACCATGACTCAGAGATACTAAGAATGTAATGGTCATGATTAACAAAATCAGTCCTCAAGATCACCTATTTTGTTGTTTATACTTTTACAGATGGATACTGAAGACTGACTTTGAATGAAGAGGTTTGTGAAAAGAAAAGGAGTAGCATGATGTGATATGTAAAACGGAGCTGGATCTGATTATGTATCGCCTGATTGTAATAGAAGAAATTTAGTGAGATTGTGAAGCAGATGGGACATGAAACAATTAGTATACTGATAGTAAAATGATGCACTGAAATGAATGGATTATGAATGTTAGGGGGAAAAGTGCAGAGTATAATCTGTGTTGAGGCATTGCATAGTGATGTTCTGGCAACAGGGATGTTTTAGTAAGGAACAGGTAAGAAAACTATCTAGAACAAACTAATGCAACATAGCTTGTGTAATGCATGAAGCTGGGATCTAGAGTAGCTTTTATAAGAAGATAGGATAAGAGTAATGCGGCAAGTGCAAACAGAATGTTTTCTGAGAAAATAATGTTTAGTGTTATTATGCGTACTAAAGAAAGAGAGAGGGAAACAAAGGAAACAGAGAGAAAAATGAATCAGTAGCAATGCAGAGCTGGATCATTTTTAGCAAGGAGGGCAAATGAAACCTTAGAAAGTGTGCAATAGAAAGACGACTGAGAACACTGTGGGTCTGCACTTTTCTTATAAGTAGCTAAAATGACTATCTGACTATATGGACAGTAGAAGTGCATGTTATAGACAGTGGCTTTGTCTAATGTCCAGCATATTTCATGAAATCAGGTGTTAACATACCTTAATTTTACCCAGAGCATTGATTAGAATGTGGTGAGCTAATTAAAGATGAAAAAAATGCCAACAACTTAATTGCTGTATTCTTTTCTGGTAATTGCCATAGTTCTGATTAAAGCAGAAGAGTAACTGAGACGTTTTTTGCATCTTGAATATTGTATACTGTGTCAGCTGTTCTGCTTATCTTGCAGAAAAAAAGAAAGCTATCCCTTCAGTAAGTGCACTCCCTCAACCAAACCTAATCACTACATTACTGACTTAAATCACTGGGAGTTACCCATTTGCAGCCGACATTGATGCCTCCACCAACTAATTTAATCACTTGCTGCCTCCAGTGTTTTACTACCACCTATGTCTGCCCCATGCTATTCTTTTCATGGACATGTGAGATGCAATATAATGATGAACAAAAATCTTTATGATAATGTCAGAAGCTTGCTCCCTGTAATGGCAATTATAGTGGGGGAATGGGTAGGTATAATAATGGCCATTTGATGGTTGCATCCTCTTGAGGTCAACAGATGGAGGAGAACCAGTGGTAAAAAGGACTGAAGTTGTAGGGCTTGCATTTAACTTAGATAATGCAGCACGGTATGTTAAGTTGTATATGTTTTAACAAATGCCATACAAAGTATTCATTTCTCTGAGGCATTGTTTGAAAGTAGTAAATGCCATATTTAAAATACAGGATAAAACTTTTTGTTGTCTGAACGATTTTGCACTCTCCATGCAAGATCACCTTACTCCATTCATTATTTCTCCATACATACCATAATAATTTGCATTGAAATTACTTTATATATGAGGTTTGAAACAGACCATTTTGTGCAGGGACATCTTCAAGGTGGGGGATTAGTTAGAGTTGCAGGATTTGGGAGGATAGGGGTAGGATAAGGTTAAATAGGAATGGATGAGGTTTGGGAGGAAGTGAGGTAAGGGTAGGGAGGGGCTTAAAGGACGTTAGGTAAGTGTAACTGGATTAGGAGTCACATTTTGGCGTGAACTTACTACTACAAGTATTACGCCCATGACAACCAGTAGGTACTTGTGCTTCAGGTAGGCCTTAGATTATTCTGGAGGGTATGGTGGTGCTTATTAGTACAGTAAGGCAGACCTCTCAACTAGCCAGATATAAATATATATATAGAGAGAAAAAGAGGATGGTTTCCTTTTCAGGATTTTGTGGCAAGTTAGGGAGGACTGGGTTCACGGTATGATGATGGGCACTTGAATTTTATACTTCACTCCTCTACAAAATGTACTGTTTGGCCTTATGTTTGTTATTACATTTGTCTCTATTTTGAGGTTTTGCCACCACCCCCCTTACTTTTGGCTGGGGGCCTCTGGAACTGTTATGCTATTGTCTCTGTGGAATTGTGGGGCCATCCTAGTACTATTTATGACAGTCCATTGGGTTATTGATGGCTCAGGTGTGGTAGCCATAGTATGGGTGGCAGTAATGCTATTGTGTTCACTTTTCAGTCAATATGGCATTTCGCATGTTATAATATGCACAACTGTTGAGGTGCCTTTCCTCCAGAGGTTTGAGGACTTTTGAGGGTGTGCTGCTGTAAGTCCATTCAGGGCAGGGTTTTGTCAGATGATCTTCCTTTTGCAGCTGTAGAGTAGGAGGAATAAAAAGACACCTTTTAATAGTTCCGATGCATGCACACTTGGTGAGATCCTTCCCACCATTAAAGGTAGGGATTGTGTTTTGTTTCACTTCCTTTCCTTTTCGTGGGCTTTGTGGTGCATGCAAGTGGTTGCGCATGCTCATCACATGACTAGCTGTTGAGGGAAAGGGTGCAGGGATGATTAACTGAGTAGAGCCCTGCCTACAGCGTGGCAATTGTTCCTGTGTAAGTAATGTTCTCCTAGTTCATATACACATATTTACATAGGTTTAGTTACTACCGGGAAAAAAAAATAATAATGCAGTGCTGATGGCTGGTGGCGTAGGTTTCAGGGGATGGTGCTTGCTTCACAATTCCCAATCATACAGATATCTCGGCTGTGCAGGTTTTTGCATGCCAGAGTTAGCCTTATGTCATGATCATTGTTAAGATTATTGGCAACTCATTGAAGGCTGAAGTTGGAAGGTGGTAGCAGAACTTTGTTGGGGATGGAAGCTCAGGGGTCATCTAACACATACATTGGGAAGTCCACTTTATTTCTGCTAATATGAAAGCCAAAAATAAAGCAAAAGATGATCACAAATACAGACAAGCAATGAGGTGTAAAGAATGTTTCAATGAAGTTGGGATAAAATGGTGACCGCATGTTTATGGGTGGTGAGAGGTGGACCAGGCATGGTTATTGATGGTCCAGTTTTTGCTGGATGTCCTCTTTTCACTTTGGTTTGGGAGGGGTTGTGCTTTGGTGGATTGAGGGGCAATGCGGGTTTGTGCTGGTGTGTTTCAGATTGTGTGCTTCTTCTGCCACTGTGTTCCCCGGGAGTCATCATCGGTGGGTGTTTGCTGCCTTGGGTTGAGATGATCATGAGGACCGCTTTCATGTGCATTGTCAGGTCGGCTCTGGTGAGTGGCCTTTGTTAGAAAAATATGTATTTATATATATGTTTAATGCTTATTAGAAGCTAAAAGGGTTAACACATTTCATTCTATTTTATGTACAGCTTAGTTTTGTATGAAACTACAAGATGCTTTTCAAACTGCAATATGCTTTCTGAAACTGCAAGATGCTCTCTGACCTAGTATTTGCTAGCACAGCAAAATTCATGTTTATGCCTTTTGGAAATTTACTGAGAAGCAGGTGATTATCTGCTAGGTCAGGAAAATAATGAATAGAACAATACTGTTTTCTATAATGTTATTGAACTTGAACAATCAGCTCTGTTCATGTTATGAGAACATGCACAGCTGCAGAAAAGATAGATACAGTTGAACAAAGACTGCTTGAAGAAATGAACTATAATCTGTACTTGCTTTGTGCTCGAATTAGCCATAGTACCTTGAATGGTAACATTGCATAGTGAGAAGTTATATCTAACTGGTGGTCTCCAAGGCCAAGTTGTTTTTCTTAGGAAGTTATTTTGTAAACTTGATGTGCCAGCAGAAATTCATGGGCAAACAGCTGCTATGAAATAATATTGAAAGAACTTGTGATTTATTACGTCAGCTTAGTAGGCAATGTCTTGTAAGAAATGTATAAGAATGGCTTCACTTCCTGATTCTAGTTAGATAAACAATGTATTAGCATGTTTTTGTCTCCTTGCTGCAAGATTAAAGTGCCTTAACCTGAACCTGCCGTGTGTTGGATCTTTTTGAAGTTGTTTTTCCTTTGACAGATTGGTCCTTCGAGCCGGAAGCTCTCACTTTGCCTCAGGTCAGATGGGCCAGGTGGCATGAAACCGTACGGGGAAGAGACCACATCGGTTTTTCTGCTCTGAAAGACCTCCAACTGAATCGTCGTTCCAAAGAGGCCAGCCACTTTTCTGATCTGCGACTGGAGGACGAGTTAATGGTTTTCCATCGAACCAGACAATCAATCACGGAGGCTCAGGTAAGGTGAGATTTACCTTTTTTCTGTTTTGGATCAGGGACTTGATTTGTATCATCTGTCAGGAGATTTGTCTTGTACAAGTCAGGGACAGGAAGATTGCAGTCCTGTCATAGATCAGGGAAACAGAATAGGTAAGGCAGTTATTCTAGATAAACTGTGAAAAAGAGAAATCGTGGTACCACGTAAAGATAAGAAGGGTTACGTAGCATTTTAACAGTCAGAACAAAATGGGAAATAAGTGCACAAAAAGTTCCCAAGATCCACCGTTAACTGAAGATGCAAAATATATATAATTACAGCATGCCGACAATTTTAGGTACTATACAAAATGGGTTAATAAATAGTAATTTGATGGCAAATTAGAAAAATCCTCACTTATTAAACTCATCAAACAGCATAAAACTGACGCAAAAGGTCAGGTGAAAAAGCAACGTCAATTAGGCATTCCTCAGGCACACAGGTGGATTGAGGAAGCAAACCGTAGGGCACAAAAAAGTAATAATTCAAAAGCTATGTTTCTAGATAAAGAGGACAATAATTTGGTAATAGCATCAGCCCCTCTGCCCCCTCCACTTCCCTTACCAGAATATGAAGTGAGTGGACAAGCTGGTCCACCTCCGCTATACCCGGCTGTCTCCACGAAGCCAAGACCATTTGTCAGAGATCCAATTGAGACTAGGTCTCGAACACGTAACTTAAGAGGGGATATTGACTTATATCAAATGAACAAAAATTCACGAGCTATGAGTGAAGAAGAGATATGTCCACTCATAGAAGTACCAAATCCTCAGGCAGGATTGGAAGAGCAGGACCCAACTCTCCTGGTATATAGACCGTGGACACCTGAAGACATCCGGAAAGCCACAAAGGGAATTCCCCATCCAAAAGTTAATTTTAGAAAATTCTTAGAAGACTTGCAGGGCATGAGATTAAGTTATCATTTAAATGGAGAAGAAATAGAAAAAGTAGTTAGACAAATTGTAGGTCCAGATTGGCACATGATCAGTGGCAACTGGAATCCCCGTGACGCAGAACACAGGCCACTCCCACATAGTAACGCAGAACTGGATAACAGAGTGAAAGGTCTAACAGGCCGAATCTCTGAGAAATGGAAGCCTAGGGCAGACTGGACTTGCATTAATCAATGCATCCAACAAGAAGGTGAAACTGTTGACAGATATTATGCTAGATTATTAGAGTGTTTTAATAACCATTGTGGAATGCAGGTACCTGAAGACCAAACACATGTTTCCCCATATGAGCAGCAACTAAGGAATGCATTTTTAAAAGGCAGTATTTTGCCTATAAGCAGCTTTATTACAAAGCACATGGTAGATCATCGTACAAGTAGATTACAGTCACTACTTGAATATGCTAGACATGCTGAAAGGCATTTTAACAGTAAAAAGAAAAGGAAAACCCAAGTATTTTCTATAGAAGGTGGAGCAGAAGTTTATGTAGTACAGTCCGGGAAAAAGGGCAAGAAAAAAGCCCCCACCCAGCAAGAATGCAGAGAAGATACTATAGCATTACTACAATTTCTAGCCACTCAAGGACATAAAGTAAACAAAAACAAGTTGCAGCTTTGGAGAAAGCAGGTTAAATACCTGGGATATGTAATAGCCAAAGAAGGTAGAACATTAGATGAAGATAGGAAAGATAAGCGATCAGAGGAGTTTGAAGAGAGAAAGAAAAAGGGTGAATGTTTTAAGTGCGGAAAAAAGGAACATTTAGCAAGGGATTGCAAGCAAAACAAGAAGGTAGCCATGGAAGATAAGGAGGGTGAGGACTGACTATATGATAGTCAGGAATCACTAGAAAGGAATAACCAAGAAAAGACAAATGCAAATGTGATAGAGGGAGTAGAGGATGTGATAGAAGAAATAGAGGAAGTGCAAGAAATCGCAGATAGTGAAGAAAGTAAAATTTTAGACTTAGCATTATTGAGCCTAGAGCTCTACTTAGCAGACACAAAACCGGAAGTTACACTTCTGGTAGAAGGGAGGGAAGTTACATTTTTGTGTGACTCCGGGGCATCACAGACCCTGATTCATCCTTCCAAACTACCAGAAAATTTAGAATAATTTGATTACATATTAGTGAAAGCAGCTAATGGACAGCTGTATCAGGAGCCACTCTCCCATAATGTAGCAATAACTGACCCTGTTTCAGGGATGACCCAGAAAACCTAAACTGTTGTTTCTGCAAAATGCCCGGTAAACCTTTTGGGCAGAGATCTTATGCAGATATTTGGCATAGCAGTAGTTCCAACTATGGAGGGTATGGAAGCACAGCGACAAATGGATACTTTTGTGGTGCGACCGGAGGGCGAAACATTTTATTGGTACAGCCAGGACTTGGTCACGACTGGTCCAGGGGCAGTAACCGAAGAACTGATGAACATAGCCATCAGTAAGTCCCCCTCCCTTGACACTGATAAACAGCATTTGTTGCACTGTACTCTGTATTATTGTAGCACACCAGGACCTGATAAGGAATATGAGCAAGAATTGTTTAGAAACCATGCAAACAGATTAGTATTACGTAATTTGTGCTGGGACACAGAAGGGAACAGTGTAGTTAGCTGTTCATTGCCCCAGGAATTCTTTGCACTCTATAAATCTAATCGATTACCACGTTAGTTTGATTAAGGACAAGACTGTGAAATGGGCAGACCTAGGAGAAAAAGTCACAAAGTGGGAAAAACAGACGGAGTTAAAATTGTCAGAACAGGGAATACAGAAGCAGAAGTTAAATTGGATAACACAGACACACCCAGCTGTGCACTTGCAGTCTAGCAAGGACAGCTGATTAGCACTCTTACTAGAAGAGGAAGAAAATGCCTTATGGAGCATACCAGAAACTCTCTGGTCAACAGGGAAATCAGATGTAGGACTAATTCGTACAGCAGGACCAGTTACTATCATGCCAAAATCAGCATTTAGACCACAAAAGAGACAGTATCCCTTAAGGAAAGATGCAGAAGTAGGAATCAAACCTATAACAGCAGCTTTACTTAAGGAAGGAGTACTGGTAGAATCTCCCGATTCACCATGTAACACACCCTTATTTCCTGTCAGGAAAGCAAACGGAGAATGGCGTATGGTCCAAGATTTACAAGCTGTAAATGACGCAGTAATACCTAGAGCACCTACGGTGCCAGATCTACACACCCTATTGAATGATTTGAATCCTCAACAGAAGTATTTTTCTGTAGTAGATATTAGCAATGCATTCTTTTTGATACTGCTACAACCTGACAGCCAACATTGGTTTGCATTTACATTTCAGGGGAAAAGGTATACATACACATGACTACCACAGGGATATTGTGAAAGTCCAACAATATTCTCACAAGAGATGGGAAGCAACTTGGCAGGATTTAGCCCACCAAGAGGCAGTCAGATTTTACTTTATATAGACGACATCCTGCTGGCAGCCCCCACCCAGCAAGAATGCAGAGAAGATACTATAGCATTACTACAATTTCTAGCCACTCAAGGACATAAAGTAAACAAAAACAAGTTGCAGCTTTGGAGAAAGCAGGTTAAATACCTGGGATATGTAATATCCAAAGAAGGTAGAACATTAGATGAAGACAGGAAAATAGCAATTTTACAAGCACCCAAACCGACTACCAAGAATGAAATTATGTCCTTCCTAGGTACGACTAATTTCTGTCGGAGTTGGATTCCAAACTATGCCTTGGAGTCTGCTCCACTGACCAACTTGATATACAAGAAGCCTATGGCAGCACAAGATTTATTACAATGGACACCAGAAGCAGAATCAGCTTTCTGCAAACTAAAACAATTGATAGCATCCTCATTAGTTTTAGGATTACCGAACTATCATAAACGATTTTTCCAAACTGTAGATTGTAAGCAAGGTTATATGACATCAGTGTTAACACAGCAACATGGGGACAAACAATGCCCCATAGCTTACTATTCATCACAGCTGGACCCAGTGGTGCGATCCCTGCCCCACTGTGTACAAGCAGTAGTTGCAGCTGCAATGGCAGTGCAGGCTTCAGCCTCAGTAGTGTTGTTTCACCCTCTCACATTGAGAGTGCCTCATGCAGTCATGATTATTTTACTGCAAGAAAAAGTAGCATATCTTTCTCCTGCTAGACAACTTTCCTGTATGACTATACTGTTGAGCCATCCTCATATGACAATTGAACGAGGTACAACTTTGAATCCATCTACCTTGCTCCCGACCCCTGCGGATGGCACACCACACAGCTGCCTGCAGGAGATTGAGCAAAAGATACTGCCTAGAAAAGATCTAACGGATGTTCCCTTGGATGATGCTGAGGTGACATATTACATGGATGGCTCATGCAGAAGGGGTCCTACAGGGCAGAACCTAGTGGGGTATGCAGTAGTTTCTGATACTGAGATTTTAGAAACAAAATCTTTACCACACAACTTATCTGCACAAGCAGCAGAATTGATTGCCTTGACAAGGGCATGTACCTTGGCAAAGGGTAAATGTGTGAACATTTTTACTGACAGCCAGTATGCTTTTTCTACTGTACATGTTTTTGCGCAACAGTGGAAGAATAGAGGAATGATAACATCTACTGGTAAACCGATTAATCATGCGCAGTTTATTTTAGATTTGTTAGAAGCTATTCAGTTACCTCAGAAAGTAGCTATTTGTAAATGTGTAGCTCATACCAAGCAACAGGACAGGATTTCAAAAGGTAATGCGAGAGCTGATACAGCTGCAAAGCAGGCAGCTTCAACTTCAGAATTTCTTTTGAGTGAGGAATTACAACCTTCTGAGATTTTAGATTTAGAAATGTTGAAAACAATGCAGACACTTACTATGAAAGTAGAAAAACAGAAATGGATAAAACGAGGAGCAATTCTTGAGAAAGGGCTGTACATCTCCAAAGAAGGAAAACCGATTTTGCCGTCTAACTTGTTTAGATATGCAGCTTTGTTGAGCCATGGGCAGTGCCATGTCTCAACAGGGGGGATGGTACAGTTAGTGAATCGAGTGTTCACAGCATATGGATTTACAAACTACACAAAAATCTTTGTGCGGCATGCCATGTTTGTAACAAGCATCATGCACAAGGGGTGTTGAAGCCTAAGCAAGAGAGTTTCCCTGCACCACCGTACCCGTTCCATACTATCTGTATGGATTTCATAGAACTGAACAAAAGCGTAAATAAGAAGTATTGTCTTGTCATTATAGACATGTTTTCCAAATGGGTGGAAGCTTTTCCGACCAAAAATCCAGATGCAGCTACTGTTGAAAAAGTCCTTGTTAAAGAAATTATTCCTAGATTTGGCATACCGGAAAAGATCTACAGTGACAATGGCACACACATTGTAAATCAAACTATACAACAGTTGAGCCGATATTTTGGAATTTCCTTAAAGAACTATTGTATACCATCCACAATCCGCAGGACTAGTAGAGAGGCATAATGGGGTTTTGAAAAATAAACTTAGGAAGTTAATTAGTGAGACACAAAAGAATTGGGTGTACTGCCTGCCTCTGGCATTGTTGAGCATGAGAACTGTTCCAAATGCAAAGGGGTTAACTCCTTTTGAAAAATTATTTGGGAGGGCATACTATATACCTCAGTGAAAACCTCTCATGCCTGCAGACCAGGAGGCCGACAGTTCACTCACAGAATATATGAGATGACTTTTAAGTAATAAACAACTTTTGCAGTTAAATTCTGTTTCAGATAAAGAATGAACCAGATCATCTGAAGCAGCAGTAGTCCCAGGCACGTGGGTCTGGTTGAAAGTCATCAAGAGAAAAAATTGGACATCACCAAAGTGGGAAGGGCCATACCAAGTGCTACTGTCAACACCCACTGCAGTCAAGATCGCAGAGCGAGCATCCTGGATTCATCGGACACACTGTAAATTGGTTAAAAACTTTGAACTGGACAAAAAACTTGTTACTGTTACACAAGAACAAAATGACCAGATATGGAGCAAATAGGAATATAGAACAACCTCAGAAGTATTGCATGATCATTCTGATAACTATACTGATAACATTAATCTTTTTGCTGTGGCCTTTCCTTTTTTCAGCCACACAAGCTGAACTGAATAAACGAGATGCATTACTCATAGACTGGCATCCGAACTTTAACACTTACCAAGCAATTAAATATGTGTATGCTGAGACTTTTAATGTTTCAAATTGTTGGGTTTGTACAGCTATACCAACAGCATATGGGGAATTGTTAATGACTGCTGTCCCACTAGGGGTCAATGAGACCTGGGAAAGTTTGATTTTTGATACTACGACTGTGAAATCACAAGACAAAATAGCATTGTACCTGCCTGTTACACAAAAGGGAATTGTATGTTTTTACAAAAATGGTACTGTTCAGGTGGGTTGGAGCAATTGTAATGTGACTGTTCCTTACAAGTGTTATACCAAAGCTAATAATGCAGGTTATATTTGTGATACAAACTATGACTCATATTTTAAATCAATGCACAAAATGGTTGATGAAGTACAACATAATCCTGTTCTTTTTAAACAACTATCTTTCATTGATAAGAAAATGTTTCATGCAGGGCAAGTATATATTAATACCTAAGTAGAGAATTGTTATTTTGTGTGTGGGAAAAAGGCATACAAATGGTTACCTGAGAATTGGTCCGGCAGTTGTTTTTTGGGTTACCTGGTTCCGGCCATACGACACACTGCAGTTTTGCCTCAGGGAAGAATTCGCAATGTCAGAGAGGTCATCAAGAAACCTGGAAATTCAATCAAGGGACCTGAGAATCCAGTGGGACGAATTGAAGCAGGCTGGAGAAACCATAACTCCGTGAAAAACAAAGATAAACTGACACACATGGACTTGAGTGACACTATTATATCGTGGGCAGGTATAGCCCCTGCATATGGTGCAGTAAAATCGATTTGGGAGCTGAGAAAACTGTCCAAACTTCTCGAAGTAATGAGTAATGCAACTTTTCCTGCTTTCGAATTAGTAACTGATGAACTGAACGCTATGAGAACTGTGATGCTTCAAAACCGCATGGCTCTTGACTTCACCCTAGTGGCAAAAGGTGGTACATGTGCTTTAATAAAAGAGGAGTGCTGTTCGTATATTCCTGACAACCAGCATGAGATAAATGACCATCTTGAGGTGATTCAGCAAGTGTCGGCCATGACCAAACCAGGCCCAAGCCCACTGATGGATTTTTTTCCAGAATTTGTTTGGGGGGTGGGGTAGCATCCTAATGAACATCCTGATTGCCATTTGTGTGGGATTACTCCTATTGGGAGTGTGTGTTTGTTGTGGTATTCCCTGCATGAAAAGATTAATCAAAGATTTTATAGACATGTCAGTTTCTGAGACTTTGTATCAAAGTACTGAAATTGAAGAACTGTTGAAAGATGAAACACTTTCATAAGTTTAAACTGAATGACTCTCTTAACTGCAAATTCTGAACGAAAGAGATTAGGAGAAGAAGCAAACTGTTTATGCTTTTGAAAATAGAATAAAAAGTATTAACAGGGGGAAAATGTTAGAAAAGTATGTATTTATATATATGTTTAATGCTTATTAGAAGCTAAAAGGTTTAACACATTTCATTCTATTTTATGTATAGCTTAGTTTTGTATGAAACTACAAGATGCTTTTCAAACTGCAATATGCTTTCTGAAACTGCAAGATGCTCTCTGACCTAGTATTTGCTAGCACAGCAAAATTCATGTTTATGCCTTTTGGAAATTTACTGAGAAGCACATGATTATCTGCTAGGTCAGGAAAATAATGAATAGAACAATACTGTTTTCTATAATGTTATTGAACTTGAACAATTAGCTATGTTCGTGTTATGAGAACATGCACAGCTGCAGAAAAGATAGATACAGTTGAACAAAGACTGCTTGAAGAAATGAACTATAATCTGTACTTGATTTGTGCTCGAATTAGCCATAGTACCTTGAATGGTAACATTGCATAATGAGAAGTTGTATCTGACTGGTGGTCTCCAAGGCCACGTTGTTTTTCTTAGGAAGTTTTTTTGTAAACTTGATGTGCCAGCAGAAAATCATGGACAAACAGCTACTATGAAATAATATTGAAAGAACTTGTGATTTATTACGTCAGCTTAGTAGGCAATGTCTTGTAAGAAATGCATAAGAATGGCTTCACTTAACCTGAACCTGCAGTGTGTTGATCTTTTTGAAGTTGTTTTTCCTTTGACACCTTCTATGGGGACAGTGCTGTTGATGCTACATGCTTTGCATTTGCTTGGCAGCAGAGGGAGGCAATGGACTTGTCTTGTCTGCTGGTTTGGTGTCTGAATGGTTTGTAGAGAAAGGGGAAAGAGGAGAAGGGGAATGGAAGTCTGAGGGTCTGTTTTTGCTGTAATGCAAGCATCTTGCCCTCTCTTTTTTACACTTGTAAGGACAGAGGTCAGGGTCTGGATTGGCATATTTGTTTTGCCTCACTCCCCCCTCCCTCCCCTCCTGGTTTTCAGTTGTAGATGAGTAGTGGGTGGCTGTTTCATTGTCGATGATACACTGCAGCACGTGAGGTATGCTGCAATCTTTTGTGATGTTGGCTGGATGGTGGAGCAATGGTGGGGCTTTATTCCTCTGGTTGGTTGGCGGGGCTGTTTCTCCATCTCCCCTGTAGGGTTGCTTGTTGGGGTTGTGATTGGTTTTCTTCCCATCGGTCGGCTCGCTGGTGGTGGTGGTTTTGCTGTTGGTTCTGTAGTGAATTTTCCGGGCTTTGAGGCATGGTTGCTTTCCTTGCAGATGTCGTGGCACTTGGACTTTGTTATAATCATACTGATCAGTTGTACAGATTTTTCAGAATGTTCAGTGTTTTTCTCTTTCTTTCCCTCATATTTTTGGCCTGTTTCTAATACAGTTCTGGGTTTTCTGGAAATCCCTAGCAAATTAGTGGAGGTTGAAGTCACAAAATGATGGACAGTTGAGTTTAAACCTCACACCCTTTAAAAAAAATGCATGCTAATATGCAACATGTTCTAGCAATGTTCTAAGTTGGTAGGAGCAAGCTATTTGTGCAGCTAGAGTTCTCTTTTCTTAGGATTGCAGAGTGTCTGCTGTGAGTGAGGAATGGGGGAGGTTCCAGAGGGCAGGCATGTTGGTCAAGTTTGGTTAAACTTTTAGGTACAGCGTCAGGGTATTTTTGTGAGCTGTGAGGCACTGGAGAGTCATTTCCTACCATGCAGGGGTGGATTAGTGTTAGCCGTTAGGGAGGGTGGGAAGCACAGACAAATGCAGAAAGTCCAGTTTTACCTCATGATCATACCTGTCAACTGTTTACAGTACACAAACAAACAAAGTCCTGGTCTAATTCTCCAAATACTCCAAACCGAGCAAAAATTTGAGTTTAAATGTTTGGCTAACTGTAACACTTCTAGAGTAGTGTATTTAGCAACCTGTGTAAATTGCCCTGCATATTATGTAGGAAAGACGACAAGAAAATTAAAAGAATGCATTATAGAACATAAATCGGAAATTAGAAGGGGAATATTAACCAATGCACTCAGTAAACATATTGCTGAAAATGAGGGTCATTCTTTTAAATTTAGAGTAATATGTGAAGTAAATCTAGGTATGAGGGGAGGGGATACTAACAGCATGTTAGAGATGAGAGAATTTGAATGGATTATCAGGTTAGATGCTGAGGCAGAACCAGGTCTAAATGTAACAGTTAGTCTAAAACCAATACTAATTAAAAGGCAGAGAGAAAATATTTAATTTTTTTATATATATAATTTTATATATATATATATATATATATATATATATATATATATATATATATATAGTTTTTAATGTTTTGTAATGTTTTATACAATATTTTACACTTCAGAAAGTTTGGGTATTTTAAATATGAATATTTGTGGCACTTTTTCTATATCTGTGTGTGTGTATGTGTATATATATATATATATATATATATATATATATATATATATATATGTACACGTATATGTATTAAGTATTATAACTAAGTTTTCTATATAAGTAAGCAGTATTTTAATATGTAATTGGAAGGTGTTTCTGTTAGGCTGGCTGAATCATGTCTTTTAACTGTTGTCCCTATTTAAATGTTTTTAGAATGAATTCAATGTTATGTACTGATGAAGGGTGGTTAGCCCAAAAGCTTTACTTATTAAATTTCTTTTTGGCGCACAGAAGTGTTTTGGAGTATTTGGAGAACTGTTCTTGTTTCTCAGGGATATCTTTTAGCTCTCCCTTTTAATCCCTTCTAAAATGGGTGACTTTTGCAGGGAAAGGGGTGAATTATATTTAATGAATAAAGGCAATAATAGGACTTATAGACTGCTTTTACTTCAGAAAATGAATATTAATTCATATGCTCTGATTCTGTGGATGTCTCCAGTTAATGGCACTAATATTTTAAGTATCCATGATTTTCTGATGAATTTTAGGAATTGACAGGCATGTGAGTTTGAGACGTCATACCCCACTGGAAGGTAGGTTAAGGTAAAAACTTGTCATGCTATTGACTTGAGTTTGTAAAAGCAATATAATTGGGACCTGGGTATGGGTAGATTCAGCTATGAGTTTTTCTACTCGTATCAACCAATTGTGTAATGATAGTTGTAGAATTACAGGCGTTATGGAAGATGAATAAAGTTAGGTAATCAAATAAGGATGTCATTGTTGTTAGCTACATTACACCCAGATTTGAGTTTGGAATAGCAATATGGAAACTCTATAACAAAACAGGCATGATTAGATGGGGTAGCTAAATTTATCTTGGGTATTTGCTAGGGTCATTGGAAGCATAGTTTCAGTTATGGCTGCTTTATCATAGATGTGAGTGGCGGTGGTACATTCCTTCCCATGTTGGCAGGATAGGTTGTCTTTGAAGATGTCTTGGAATGGGGGTTATGTATTTTGGATGATTTACATGTCTTGGAATGCTGCAGCTGTAATTCGGAATAGGTGGGTATAAAATGGAGCCTTTTCTTTACATTTTAAGAGGGTTTACTCTTCTCCTTTTCTTTGTAGATTGTGGTATGCTGAGTACCAGTGGTGGCAATACACAGTGAACTTGCAGAGGATGGAAGCAGTGGCGTGTGAGGAGATTACACATGGGGAGCACCAATGGGCAAAAGTTACTGATGGAATTAAGTTGACTTCAAACTTGTTGGGTTTTGGTAGAGGATTTGCACTGCCAGTCAGAGAAGGATAGGCATTTGAGTTTTTGATCTCAGAGTTATTTGGTCATACAGTTTGTTCTATTACCCGATCAGTACGTTAGATTAACGTTGGAAGTTGTCCCTGTTTTGGGCATTTGCATTCAATAGTAAAAAGGACCAACAGCCATAGGTAAGAGTTGGGTGGTGCACAGGAAGGCCAGAGATGGGCATGTGCTGAGTGATCAGTGGTCAGCACCCTGATTAAATGCCTTTGAAAGGTAATGGATGCTTTATGTAGATTTTGATGGTTGGACTAGAGTATAAGGGATTTGGGGAGTTTGGTGCTTGAATAGTGCATAGGGGGTTATGTAAGGAGGTATATTTGGGTCAAGGTAAGGTAGGACTAGGGGTGTGATGGTGCAGGTACCAGTGGCTGTTGTCATTGATACAGTATGCATCTCAGCAAGCTCCTGCCTGGTGCCCTTCAGAGTTCTACAGCAGCAGAGAGACAAAAGAGAGACTTTGGAGTGATTAAGTATAATTTTTCTGCATTTTCTTTCTGCCTTTAGCTAATTCCACCTAAAACACAGATTTTCTAGAGTTTCTGTGATTTAAAAAGATTGTTTCAGCTACATATTGTACTTATTTTACTGGCTGCACTTTAACAAAGTCATTTTTGTGTTTAAATTACCTGTTTAATGTTGTAGGCTACACACTCAAGTGTGATAGCCATTTCTGTGCATTTAAAGTGTTTTGTTGATTGTATCTGCTTTACTTTCTAAAAAAAAAAACAAAAAAAAACTTGTTTTCCCACCTTTCTAAGCTAGTTTAGTCCAGTTTTCAGGTTAGTGCTGAATTCAGGGCTATATTACAAGTTTCTGTGTTTGCCCATACCTTACTTGGATAGAAGAAAGTTTCTCTGTTCACTGTGAGAGAGGGAGCTTTGAGCAGCCTATCTGTCCCTGGAGGAGTGGTTTCAGCCCAGAAATTAGTAGTTTATTTGCCATTTTGGGCTAATTTCTATCTCTTTCATTTCCTTGCTATAAAACCCGCATTTGCAAGGTTTTTGTGCTAATATACAGCTCAGCAAGCTCCTGCCTGGTGCCCTGCAGAGTTCTACAGCAGCAGAGAGACAAAAGAGAGAATTTGGCATGATTAAGTATCATTTTTCTGCATTTTCTTGCTGCCTTTAGCTAATTATGCCTAAAACGCCGATTTTCTAGATTTTCTGTGATTTAAAAAGCTTGTTTCAGCTACATATTGTACTTATTTTACTGTCTGCACTTTAACAAAGTCGTTGTGTTTAAATTACCTGTTTCACTGTTTTAGGCTACAAATTCAAATGTGATAGCCATTTCTGTGCATTTAAAGTGTTTTTTTGATTGTATCTGCTTTATTTTCTGAAAAAAACAAAAAAAAACAAAAAAATATACCTGTTTTTCCACCTTTCTAAGCTAGTTTAGTCCAGTTTTCAGGTTAGTGCTGAATTCAGGGCTGTGATACAAGTTTCTGTGTTTGCCCATACCTTACTTGGATAGAAGGAAGTTTCTCTGTTTACTGTGAGAGATGGAGCTTTGAGCAGCCTATCTGTCCCTGGAGGAGTGGTTTCAGCACAGAAATTAGTAGTGTATTGGCCATTTTGGGCTAATTTCTATCTCTTTCATTTCCCTGCTATAAAACCTGCATTTGCAATGTTTCTGTGCTAATATATAGCTCAGCAAGCTCCTGCCTGGTGCCCTGCAGAGTTCTACAACAACAGAGAGACAAAAGAGAGACTTTGATGTGATTAAGTATCATTTTTCTGCATTTTCTTGCTGCCTTTAGCTAATTCTGCCTAAATGCAGATTTTCTAGAGTTTCTGTGATTTAAAAAGCTTGTTTCTGCTACATATTGTACTTATTTTACTGCCTGCACTTTAACAAAGTCGTTGTTGTGTTTAAATTACCTGTTTAACTGTTGTAGGCTACACTCTCAATTGTGATAGCCATTTCTGTGCATTTAAAGTGTTTTTTGATTGCATCTGCTTTATTTTCTGAAAAAAAAATATACTTGTTTTCCCACCTTTCTAAGCTAGTTTAGTCCAGTTTTCAGGTTAGTGCTGAATTCAGGGCTGTGTTACAAGTTTCTGTGTTTGCCCATACCTTACTTGGATAGAAGGAAGTTTCTCTGTTCACTTTGAGAGAGGGAGCTTTGAGCAGCCTATCTGTCCCTGAAGGAGTGGTTTCAGCTCAGAAATTAGTAGTTTATTGGCCATTTTGGGCGAATTTCTATCTCTTTCATTTCCCTGCTATAAAACCCGCATTTGCAATGTTTCTGTGCTAATATACAGCTCAGCAAGCTCCTGCCTGGTGCCCTGCAGAGTTCTACAACAGCAGAGAGACAAAAGAGAGACTTTGGTGTGATTAAGTATCATTTTTCTGCATTTTCTTGCTGCCTTTAGCTAATTCTGCCTAAAATGCCGATTTTCTAGAGTTTCTGTGATTTAAAAAGCTTGTTTCTGCTACATGTTGTACTTGTTTTACTGCCTGCACTTTAACATAGTCGTTCTTGTGTTTAAATTACCTGTTTAACTGTTGTAGGTTACACACTCATGTGATAGCCATTTCTGTACATTTAAAGTATTTTTTGATTGTATCTGCTTTATCTTCTGAAAAAAAAACAAAAAAAAAAACAAAGAAAATACTTGTTTTCCTGCCTTTCTAAGCTAGTTTAGTCCAGTTTTCAGGTAAGTGCTAAATTCAAGGCTGTGTTACAAGTTTCTGTGTTTGCCCATACCTTATTTGGATAGAAGGAAGTTTCTCTATTCACTGTGAGAAAGGGAGCTTTCAGCCGCCTATCTGTCCCTGGAGGAGTGGTTTCAGCCCAGAAATTAGTAGTTTATTGGCCATTTTGGACTAATTTCTCTCTCTCTCCTATTTCCCTGCTATAAAACCCGCATTTGCATGGTTTTGCACACCGGGCAGCGCCAGTTAGCTAACTATTCCCGGCTGCACAAAGTCTACTCTTCAATTTTTCCCTTGGAACTAGACAAACTTTCAAATTAAGCACTCAAATCATTCACTTCTCATCCCTGCACTTGCCCAAAACTCATAGCAAGCAGTAATAAACCTTAGTACTAGACCCCCCTATACTGTATAGAAAGACAAGGCCCTTCTATCCGAACTTACCAGCCAATCAGTAAAACAGTTCTGTGTACCTATCCAGGCATCTCCAAAGGGCAGTTTCAGGTGTACTCTCCAGTCCAACTGGTGAATCTGGGCATTTTGAGGCAATGTTACAATTGCCTCATGTACACAGACAACCCTCTCCTCCTTCCACCAAACACTAATACATGCGTGAGATGCAATTATACAGCCAAACTGGAGGCTAAGCTCTCTTAACCCAAGACTGGACCAGGCAGTCAAGAGGAGAAGGGAATTACTTGTATCACACCACCAGTCTCACATAGACCTATGAAACCAGCACTGGCAAAAAACACACATAAATACACAAAAACATACTCGGAGGCTCTAAATAAAAATCTGCAAAAGCAACAGAGACCTCCAAAGCAGACATCCAAGCAAACTCCACCCACTAACACAAACCATGAAATACATACTTCACAAAACCAGTGTGCCACACAATCACAACCCTTAAGGCAAAATAACATACTCAACACACACTAGTAATAGGTGATTCTATAATCAGGCACACTGACGTCCCACTCACTAGGCTGAACAAGAAGAAGGTTACTGTTAGTTGCCTGTCAGGTGCCAGGATCCGCCACATAACACAAGCACTCAGGTCACTCCAGAATAAGTACAAATATGACTCTGTCATTGTCCATGTTGGTGTGAATGACCTGAGCCGTACCTCCCTGGACTACATGAAAAGAGACATGGAGGAGCTCTCTGATCATGTAGCCCAGGCTGGTATGACCATGACCCTGAGTAGCATCCTGTCCTCACCAAGAATGATACCATGGTATAAAGAAAAAAATATCAATTTCAACAATTGGCTAAACTTCTGGTGTCATTCAAAGGGGATCCAGTGTCTGTCAGCTTGGGATGACATGCTCGACAAGCCACGCTGCTTTGCTAGAGATGGCTTGCACCTGTCACCCTTAGGCTTTCGAATACTGGCCAAGGCTCTTGCCACCCCCATTGTGCCTTTTTTAGGCAAGGCTCAAAAGACAAACCCACCACCATAAATAGCACAAGTAACAAAAAACTGAGGGTAATGCTGCTCAATGCCAAATGTCTAAACTTCAAAATGCATGCACTCGAGGCACTCCGCAGTATGGAGAAAATCGATATATGTGCAGTAACAGAAACCTGGTTTAAGGATCCAGAGAGCACCCCAGCACTACCAGGCTAAAACTCATACCATACATTTCGGCCACAAAACCCGGACCGAAATACAAAAGGCGGGAGAGTATCCATATTCATCAAGGATACCCACACCTCCAGGTTAGTGGCACAGCACAATGCTTCAGAGATCATCCACGTGCAACTAACAACGGGCAAAACTGCTATTCAAATTATAGCTTGCTACAGATTACCAACCATGTCCAGGACCCCTACTTCACATTCCTGGAAACACTGGGAAACATAAAGGTCCTACCAAACACCCTGATATTGGGTGATTTCAATTATCCCAACATTAACTGGGAAAACTACTCAAGTACGAACTCCCTGGCCTAACATTTCCTAGAATTTATAAACTCAAATGCCCTGGATCAACTGGTTAACACCCACACCAGAGGTGACAACATATTGGACCTGGTCATCACCAGCATGGGCAACTGGTGTTCCACACCAGAGGTCATCCCCTCACTGGTTAGATCTGACCATAAACTAATCACTCTGGATATCCACATTCCGCCACCACCCCTGGTCAAAGAAACCATCGTGAAAAACTTTTCAAAAGCAAACTTCACGTTAGTTAAGACCGAGGTGGGAAGTTTCAAAGACCCCATGCTAAAGGATAATGCTGTCCAAGCTGCAAAATCCTTTACTAATGCACTCTGCGGGCACCTACAAAAATGCATGGATCGTGCTATTCCAAACAAAACCAAGACTCACTCCTCCAAGAAAAGGAAACCAGTCTGGTGGACCCCTGCCATAAACAAGATATACAATAGAAGGAGGAAACTAGTACAGAAAAGGGTAAAATCCCAAGAAGGGAAGACATCCCTGATCAGTTTCAGCAAAAAACTACGTTCCCTCATAACATCATCCAAGGCTAGCTTCGAAAGAAAAATTGCCATGGACTCCAAAGATAACCACAAGGCATTCTTTAGCTATGTCAAGAATCTAAGTGGCAATTCTCAGATCTGCTCAGAGTTAGTGCAGAATGGCACAAAATACACTGAACCGACCGATATAGCCAACATCCTGGCAGACAGGTTCAGTGCAAACTTCACCCCCTCTCACCCCCAAAAGGGCCCATAACTATACCAGAAGAATGTTGTGCCCCTGAAATCACAGACACTCAGGTTAAAACAGCCCTCTCCAAAGCCAAAAACACAGCATTAATGGGACCGGACGGTGTCCCAGGCGCGTCCTACACGAGCTCAAAGATGAACTAACCCCTCACCTAAACACACTGTTTAAACTCAGCCTCTCCACAGGCTACATGCCCACAGAGTGGTGCACAGCAACGGTTATTCCACTCCACAAAGGTGGAGCCACAACGGACCTTGGGCGCTATCGTCCTATAAGCCTGACTAGCTTGGTCTGCAAAGCTATGGAGTGCATCATCATGGATCTCATTAACAGAGACATTGGAAACCTCCAGACACTGGACCCAACCCAGTTCGGCTTTGTTAAGGGCAGATCATGCCTCCTAAACCTGGTGGACTTCTTTGAGACAGTTACCAAGGCTATAGACGAGGGAAAGGTGGTCCACACAGCCTACCTAGACCTCACAAAGGCCTTTGATACCATTCCCCAATCAGGTATTATAGACAAGCTCACCAGCTTGAACATAAACCCCTACATCATGAGATAGGTTGCTGACTGGCTCACAGACAGAACCCACATGGTAAGAGTTGCAGGAGCTATGTCTGACTCTTAACCGGTTACAAGTTGCATTCTCCAGGGCTCAGTCCTAGGACCCCTCCTGTTTGGCATATACTTCTCAGAGGTACAGGCAAGCACAGGAGGACTATGGATCACCAAGTTCTCAGATGACTGCAAACTAGGGGCTATAACTGATTCTCTGGCTGACACAGACATCCTCCAAAAGGGTCTCACTGAGGCAGATACCTGGTGTCAAAACCATGGTCTCAAGCTAAATGCCAAAAAGTGCATAGTCATTTTCTTTGGAAAAAACAAAGTACCCACAAACTACCACATAAGTGGTAGCCCCCTAAATATGGAAGACGTAATAAGGGATCTGGGGACCCAAGTAGACAGTAACCTCTCCTTTGATAATCACGTTGCCAAAGTGGTTAGAAAATCCTTCTATGTGGCCCACCTAAACACAAAAGGGTTTGCATCCAGATCGAAAAAGGTCATTGGGCCTCCTCTACGCATCACTCGTCAGACCCATCATAGAGTACAATGCCCCATTTGGGATGTAGCTTACAAGACACCTGCAACAACTGGAAAGACCACAGAAATTCCTCACCAAGAGGATCACTGGCCTCAAGCAGATGCCCTGTGCAGCTCAACTGAAGAAACTCCAGCTGTACTCGGTTGCATACCGCCTACTCAGAGGTGATCTCTGCCTGACGTACAAGGCCATGTCCAACCCAGAATTGATGGACATGCTCCATCTAAAGAAAACCATATCCCCTCGAGCCACACGCTCCAGGGATCTAAACCTCACCACAACAATAAATAGGACGTGCTGGAGGGATAGATTCCTGTCCCAGAGATTTCCCATGCTCTGGAACAAGATTCCAATTTACATTAGGCAGAGCTCCTCATTAACCCTCTTCAAGAGAAACCTTGACAAGTGGATGGGAAACAGAAAGTTTACCCAGGGATCACCTCAATGGCTCTGCTGGACAGAGGCACAGGGAACTAATCTAAGGGGGCGGCAAAAGCCAACACATTCCGGCTAAGCTTATAAATGCCTTTGGGCAGATAGCCTAGTACCTACCTATGAACCTATGGCATATAAATGTGCTTGATTGAGGGAGTGTAATATAAAGTCACTGTCCTGACAGGAAATAGTTAAAGGTAGTTGATGTTGAAGGGCTGGACGTTCAGTTTGTTGGCGTTGTGCACAAAGGGGCCACAGGGAATTTTATTTTATTTTCTGTTTAGCAAGATATGTCGAACTTAGTGGGATTTGGGTAGTGTATCGACAAGTAAAGGAGTAGGTTGGGGGCTGGGTAAGGCAGGGTTGTGGATCTGTTATGGAGGGCTCTGGTGGTTTTCTACAGGTGGAGTGGATGCGCAGTAATTAAAGGCATAGGAAGTCACTAGGTTACTGGTGCTAGGGCCCTTAATTAAAGGCATAGGAATTCACTAGGGTACTGGTGCTAGGGCCCTTAAAGTCATTTTATCTATATTTGTTTTATTTATGGTTATTACGCACTTGTATTTGGAGGTAAGGTATTCTGTTGGGGGAGGATGGGTTGATGTCTGGTAGATGGCACATTAATAAGTGTTTGTTTTGCACTCATTAAGGTATTTCAAGGTTGGTGCAGCTGGGTAGTGTAAGGCCAAGGGAGGATAAGGTATGTTGAGGGCAAGTTATAGCAGGGTTTGATATTTGCTTAGGGGTAGTTTTGGGTTCTTACTGGTGTGAGGAGTGGCACCAATTTCAGGAGTTGGGGTAGTTACTAGGTTAATGGCTCTAAGGTTTTGATGAACTAGACAGCATCTGGTAAGTCAAGAGGGACATGGGTGATTGTTGCCCATGTCCAAAAGGAATATAGATAGACCTGTGGGGGGGAATTTACACTTCAGGTTTGGTAATAGGATATAATAGCACGGCTATGGTTGTTTTTTTCTTTGCTTAATTATGGTTAACAACGTTGTTGGGAACTAATGGTGGGGAAAAGAGTGGTATATTATTAATAGAATAGGCCTTTTGTTAACACATCTTAGGTTTCATTGGTGTTTTGTATGCAATAGTAAATGCATTTTAAGCAGTTGATGAAGGAGATATGCCAGTGGTGGTGCATACTGTCATTAAAAAGTTGTGATTATGTGTGGATGAAGTATTTACAGTTTTTTCTTTTACATGTAGGTGGAAGGAAGGTGGCTTTGACAGGCAAGAGAGGGTGTTGAGGTTGATGTCGGTTGGAGTGGTGTGAAAAGAGGTCATGGTTTTCCAGCAAGGCAGTCACATATGGAATTGTTATAATTTCTTCCCAGTAGTTACAATGTAATGGTTTGTTTGCTTGTTTTTCTGTGTGGTTTCAGATGATGGTGGGCTTTGTGTTGGTTGTCCAGTTGAAGGGTAATGATGGGGGAGTCATTCGAATTGTTATTTCTCCGTTATTATGGAGAGCTCATTTGGTTATTACTGGATTGGATGGTAAATGGGGTTGCAATTTGGTATGATGGCATGTAGTTAACTCGGGAGCTGCCATTGGTCATAAAGTAAGGATTATTTAGCTTATGTGTAGTGCGTATGCTAGGTTATCTTAGCATAGGTGAAGGGTCAGTGTTTTGTTGTCAGCAGTTTTGGTAACTGGTTATTTTTGTTATGTGATAGGGTTTTAGGAGTTAACTATGTCCACCTTGGTTAGTGGGGATAGGGTACACCGAATGATGTTTGGCTGGATGCCTTAATGTTTTTTAGATTGCTGGAAGTGTGCTGCAGAGAGGGGGAACAGCCTGGTCAGGCTGGTGGGCAGAGAAGAGGGGCATGCTTGCCCTCTTCTGTTCCCCTTCTGGTGCTGGATGGTCAGTTCAATAAGTTGTAAAAGGAAAGTGAGCAGTTACGCTGCTTGACAAGTACATAAGTAAGCGGAGGAAGCTGCTTATTTGGTTGATGGTATAATGCAATAAATGGTAATGGAAGCAAGCAGTTACACTGCTTGATAAGTATATAAGTAAGCGGGTGAAGCTGCTTATTGGATTGATGGCATAATGCAATAAATGGTAATGAAAGTGAGCGGCTATGCTACTTGATAAGTACTGATATATATGGCACGAAGTGAGCTGTAGGTGTGTGTGTGAGTGTACAGATGCTACTTACTGATACTGATCAGGGTGAGTTGGTTTTATCTATCCTAAGATAACGTTACATGGATGTTATTTCATCTGTATCATGTTTGGTTGAAATTAATGACTACTGAGTAAAATTTATGTTTATGGAAATTTAATAAAGGTCGTCAAATGTCATTTGGTGTAATGTGTTTCTTGAAGGGGACCGGGACGAAAATCTTTTTTCACATGCTTTGCAAAAAATTGGATTCATATTTATCAGACAAGTTTTTTTTTATTGACAAAGTTTCATATATCTATATTGTTATAAAATACAATTTATTTTTTTTTTTGTTTGTTTGTTTGTTTGTTTTGTGCACCATCTCTCTTCAGCGTCCATTTGTACATTTTGTTGTGGATCAATATACTCACATCATCATCATATTCACATAAAGGAAATATGAAATAAATATGAATTTATGATTTCATCCATCATCATCCACCCCCCCTATTAATAATATATTATTTTATAAAAAAAAAGATTTACAGTGTGATAGATAGACTGGAAAAGCTCTGTAATAAAACATTGCTACTTGGACTTCCAGGAATATATGCCCCACACTGATGCAGACACAGCTTCATTTTTTGTATGTATAGTAAGTTCAAAGTAAAAGTCTGGTGATAGCCTCGTAAAGCAGCCTAAACCAGGCTTATATGTGGACCTGATGAAGCCTGTAATGTGAAGTGTTTTCTTCCAGCGTTAGTGTTTTCTTAAATTTTCATAGTGTGTTGTATGGTTCATCTTGTGTTGTTATGTTTTGTTTTAAAAGTAAAAAACTAAGAATGAGATTCTTTTAGCTGAAATGGTAAAGTGGTAAAGGCTGCTGTCTTTTTAGGAATAATATTCAAATAAGGACTAACTCTAAAGCTCAAATAATTGGCTAAGGTTTTTCCATTTCCCAATTTTCTCCAGTCAGCATTTATGGACCATTGTCTGTAACTGCCTTTAAATAATCCACCTGTTGAATGTAATGTAATGAAAATAAGAACACTGTCCATCTTAACTTGAAATTGTTAAAAATAATGTAATTAAAATCAAAAAGTGTCTTTATTCCTCCCACAGGGATATTCAGACAAGAGTTCCTACATCTGCTAGCTAAAGTGTTTTTCACTAAGGTCCTTTATACTCTATTTTTTTAGTCCTGTCACTTTCATAGTCTTTCTTGTGGGCTGTCACCATTTGAGTCACAGGTGGGTATGTAAGCCTCTGGATTATATGTGCTTTACTGTTGGAATTGTGGCTTTTTGAATATAGGTTGATAGTACTTTATACCTAAATGATAGGCATTGTCTTCCCTCTAAAACAAGTTATTATCAAGCTAGGATGAATTTTCACTGTCTGTGGTAACTGCTTATTGAAAAGCATTTAAAAGAAATTTCAACTGCTTATTGAAAAGCATTAAATGAAAAAGAATGAAGCTCACCAGTCACTGGTGTTAAAAACTTTTGCTGATTGACTGGTTTTGAACACATGTAACAAGCACAGAAAAACAACAGGGACTCAAGAACAGGAAAAAATCTATTACACAAATTTCAATATTTCTATGTGTTTGATTTTTTTTTTTCATATACATTTCCATTAGTTTCTCTCATGCATAACATACAGGATTTTTAAAACATAATAACTGTACAGGATTATGTAAATATAAACTAAACAATATTTTTTAACATGATATTTTTAGAGACCTCCTTATGCCAGTAGGAGAACTAACATGGTGGCAAAAGCTCTGAGATAAGAGCTCATACAGTTCTCTGGGATAGGGATGCAGAGAGAAACTGAAGCAGGAGTTTCTTAATTGCAGCTGA